>NC_092862.1:105751410-105958426 GCF_032062135.1 Pyxicephalus adspersus | reverse complement strand
TCTAACTGTTAACAATGCTGTTATTCGTCCCTCCCCCAGGCACGTTGTCTTGGTGTCACCTTGACTCTGCCCTCTCATTTACCCCCATATTCAGAACATTTCCAGGTCCAGTCACTTTTACCTACGCAACATCTCAAAAATCCGCCTCTAACTGTCCCCAGTGACCTCCTTGTACAAACTCTTCTCTTGTCTGGATTACTGTAACATCCTCCTCTCTGGTATTCCACTAACCCGACTCTCTCCTCTACAATCTATCATGAATGCTGCAGCCAGACTCATCCATCATTCCCACTGCTCCTCTTCTGCTGCATCTCTTTGCAGATCTCTACACTGGCTTCAATTTCACCTTAGAATCAAATTCATGCTCCTGTGCTTTGCCTTCAAATCCCTCCACAGTTATTGTCCCACTTACATTTCTGACCTGGTAAAAAAATACTCCCCCAGCCGCTCTCTCCACTCCTCCAATGACCTACTAATGACTTCCTCACTCATAACCTCATCACACGCACGGCAGCAAGAGCTGCCTCAGTTCTCTGGGACAGTCTTCCTCGTCCTATTCGACTTGCTCCTACTTTCTGCTTTTTTAAAAGAGCACTCAAAACTCATTTTTTTAAACTTGCCTACCCGGCTTCTTCTGTCTTTTGAAACCGTCACTATTTCCCACCACTACATATCCCCCTCCTATTGTGTGTTAATTCCCCTACCTACTAGACTGTAAGCTCTTTTTGGGTAAGGTCCTCTCCTCCAGTGTCACTGTCTGTATTTGTTTGTCATTTGCAACCCCTATTTATTGTACAGCTCTGCGTAATATGTTGGCGCTATATAAATCCTGTTTATTATTAGTAATATTAATTATAATAATAATTTATTTCATTTATTTTTTTACATTTTTCAACATCAAATATATTTTAATATGAACCGCATTTACTATATAGCAAAAACATGGGATCAATAATCTTGACTTTAAGCAATATGTTTTATTTTACTATCACAGAGAAATTGTAAGGAAGTAAAGAAATATCCCTAGGGAGTGAGAAAGAGACTCAATAAGAGAAAAGAAGTCAAGGATCACCAAAGAATAGGCAGCTTGTTTTTTTTTTGATCTTCACAGTATTGCAATAGCTTTGCCCTTGGCACCGCTCTTGATAATATTACGCAGGCATCCAAGGCCCTCCTAAGTTAGTCAAGGGGTAAAAGAACTAGTAAATTAATCCTAAAGGCAATGCATGATAAATTGCAATAATATATATATATGAAATTAGGCAAACAGCTAAACACATAAATAAAATAATTTATGGAAAATGGTATGCTTCCAAGGATTTATAATTCTGTGTTAGACAACATACTGTAGGCAGGTCTTGAAATTCATTTAGAATTCACTGCTGACTAGTCTGAGGCTAAAGTCCAACTCCAGTAAAGACTTTTTTTATGAATGGTTTTGAAGGTCTTTGGCCTCTGTCAGGATTTAAAACAATAGCATCCACAATGTTTTCTTTCTTTTTTTAGTCTATACCAGTATTAAAGACTTTGAACTCCACCAATCAACAACAAGATTGTGTACAAATAAAGGAATGTCAAGAAATCAAAAATTCATTTGCAAGGCGTGTAATAGTCCGAGAAGTTACAAAGGAAGCCAGGGTCACTTCTAGGCAACTGAATGTCTGTCTAAATGTCATGGCTCCACTGTGTCACTGTGTGTGGATGGAGACGTGAACGGGGAGCAGGGTCTAAGCAGTAACTTGGTCCTCTCCAGAGCCTCTTGAGGTGAGCATATTGTGTGGCAAGCTACTGCCAGGATGCGGCCCCCGTGCCCACCAAGGCAGGTGACTGCTAACAAGCTGGAACCAAAACCTAGTGCAAAAGGGAAATCCAAGAGAGTATGGCAGGCAGCGACCAAGGTTGGTCAGGAAACAGGCAGAAAGTCAGAGCAGGCAGCGACCAAGGTTGGTCAGGAAACAGGCAGAAAGTCAGAGCAGGCAGCGACCAAGGTTGGTCAGGAAACAGGCAGAAAGTCAGAGCAGGCAGCGACCAAGGTTGGTCAGGAAACAGGCAGAATGTCAGTGCAGGCAGCGAGCAAGTCTGGTCAGGAAACAGGCAGAAGGTCAGGGCAGGCAGCGAACAAGAGTGGTCACGAAACAGGCAGAAGGTCAGGGCAGGCTGCAAACAAGAGTGGTCAGGAAACAATCCGAGGTCCATATACGAAGAATCTGGAAAAGGAGAAACAAACAACAGAAACCTAGAAGCAGAGCCAAAGAAACTTCTTGTTCAGGCAACTTCCAGTTGCCAGGTTACTTCCTTAAGAAGGGAATGTCAGGTTATGGACGTGGATCAAGTGAGCCGCAGACATCAATCCCACTAGCAGAGTGCTGTTGCTGAGATAATCTCAGGTGTTCTTCAGATGTTTGCCAGCAGAGGGAGTGCGTCTGCCGAATACTCTGGTTCTCCAAGGCATGGGAGCAGCTGACAGAGAATCACCTGACTTGGAATGGGAAGTATGCAGAGTGTTGGATCCAGAGGCAGAGATGGTGCTGGCAGCAAGGGGACTGGAAGGAGGGTGAGCAGGAAGGAGGCACAGATGACCTGGACCTGCGGGGATCTGTGACACTAACATTGGTAAATGTTGTTGTTCATGAGTCCACCATCAGGAGAACACTGAACAGCAAACAACAATGTGTATGACAGGGTAGCAAGAAGAAAGTTACTGCCTACTCCCAAAGATATTGCTGACCATCTACAGTTTGCTAAAGATCATGTGGACAAATCAGATGGTAACTGGAGGAATGTTTTGTGGACTGATGAAGCCAAAATAGAAATGTTAGTTTAAACAAGGAGCCTTACATTTGGATAAAAAAAAAAAAAAACACTACATTTAAGTATAAGAACCATAACCCATCTGTGAAAAATGATGGTGGGAGTGTTCTGGTTTGGGACTGTTTTGCAGCATCTGGACCTTGCTATCAATGGATGTCATGGACTCCTCAGGCAGGTAGCGTAGAATCACCCAAGCCACAAGGAATCAATTTCACACCAGGTCTTCAGCAAGGCCCCCGCAAGGGGTGATGGGCCAGTAGCCTAGAGGCCGATGGGCTCTTTGCTGCTGGATGTCGCCAGGACACGGCCCTTGGGGTCACCCTATCTGAGGAGGAAAGACGGAGCAGCCTCGGTGTGGAGTCAGGCAGCAGCAAAGGCAGTCAAGGTTCAGGTAAATGTCAAGGCAGGCGGCAGACAGACATAGTCTGGCTTCAAGCAAAAGGTCAGGGCAGGTGGCAGAGAAATGTATCTGGGTCCAGGCACAGGTCAGGGCAGGTGCCAGAGAAATGTATGTTGAATCTCAAGCGACAGTGGGTCATGCAGCAAGTTAACAATCCTAAACACACAAGTCGTTCTACCAAAGAATGGTTAAAGAGGAATTAAGTGAATGTTCTGGAATGGCCAAGTCAAAGTACTGACCTTAATTCAATTGAAAATGTTGTGGAGGGACCTAAAGCGAGTGGTTCCAAAGAGAAAGTCCAACAACATTCAAAATTGTTGTGCTAATATTCCTGAGTCAGCCAATGTGCAGGACTGGTCAGCTGTTATTGCAAATGTTTTGTTGCAGTTTTTTCTGCAAAGGGGGAATCGCAACAAATACTTAAAGCACAATTCACTTACTTTTGCCACACACATATATGTTATTGGACTGCCAATTAGATCAGGTTGAAGAGAAGCAAAACCCATTAGAGGAATAGAAACAGCATTTAGACTAAAGGTTTTGCAATTGGAGTTGTCCAAAGTGTTGCCATAATCCTTGCATCCAATCTAATTAGTAACACTTTACAACTCCCAATCGTCATAATAAAGTTAGTCCAAACATTATCTACTAAAAGTGCCAGATTCTGGAACTCAGGATGTGTACCCCAAATTGGCTGTTGCAGGCTTAGGGTCTCATTTGCAATCATTGTTACCACCATCTCAAAAATAATGCTGTAGGCTCCAGGGTCATCAAATCCAAAAATAAAAACAGTTTTATTTCTGTATGTGTTGCTGTTGCAGAGTTACCCTTACTTCATATCTGTTCGAACAATAATGGGGAGTGAGGGTAAATCTTTCTAATGAAGCCCTGGATAGAAGGTAAAACCTGAGGGTTCTAACCCTTTCCTAGTCTATTAAGATTAAGAAAATTTTTTTTGGCTGGACGTACACTTAAAAAACTGGCTAAGGGCAATTTTACACCCATGGGGGAAAACAGTGCAGTTGCGGCAAACTGATGCTGTGTGCCCAGGAGCAGAAAATTTGTCTGCAGGTAATTACATTTAGATGGCTGAGGCTGTGACACAAATCTTCCAGCAACAAATTCACCTCCAAAAGCATCTTGTCACTTTCAAAAACTGCGTTCCACCACATCTGTGTGCAAAAAAGTTTTACTTGGATAAGGAACTGTGGTTGAGACTGCACCAGAGTGCTGTGGATCACTGCACGTCTGAAATAGCCCTTCCTTTTTTCAACAACACAGAATGATATTCAAAATTTCCTGTCTGTTATAGAAATGATTATGCAATTGGTATGAAAATTGGTATTACATTTGTAATTCTTAAAAAGGGTTATTTGGGCTAAAAGAACATCTAAAATACAAAAGTTTTAATTTGTCCTACTTTTATGTGTAAATTCATTTGGTGAATATATTGATTTTCTTCTAGAAAAGAGGTCAGCGAGCTGAATTAATCTCCTCCTGGTAGCTCAGTACGCTTTTCCCCTTAAAAGGTGAAATAATAAATAAAACAAGTAAATAAATAAATACAACACCCCTTGCTGTCAGTTTAGCATTAAACGGGTCTTATGAACCAGAGGACTAGGTTTCTTTGATGAAAATGTTTTGATTCCATTGCATGCTTTGCTGGTATTTAGACATTTTACATCAGAAAACATGAAAAAATGCAGAAAATGTGACATGAGCTCTTTTGATAAAACTAGAAGTAGATGGGAAGAACACGGGAAGGATATAAACAAATCTAATTAGGTGAAATAAGCAAAACAAGCAGAGAATGTGAGCAGCAGCATCTTGGGATGGAGATAAAAGATCACATTTGGTTCGTGGCCAAAAATTAAATCAATTGAACTGACACGTAAGCAAGTTTGAGAAAATAATCTTCCTTTTTTTTTTCTCTCCAGTTAAAAGATAGGAAATTATTAAAGAAATGCAGAGAAGTGCTTATCTGCATGCAATTTTGGAAACTACGAAGATAGAATATTAATTAAGTTTAAAGGGAACAATATAATTGTCTTTGTATTGTTGGGCTTGTTTATCAAAGTAGTTTAAAGAGTAATGATCACAAGAAGAAGCAGCAACCAATGCAGATTTCAGTTTTAAGCTATATCAGTGAAAGATAAACCATGATTTGTTGATGTGGTTTAGTACTTGTAATTTCCTCTGTAGTCTTTATTAAAAGAACATTTAAAGTGCAATTCCAGCTATTGAAACCAATCATAGTAGGAAAAAACTATTCAGGAAACAAATCACTTATTCTAAAGTCTCATTGTATGCTCACGTTACTTTTTTTCTGGGTTTTGTGTATTCCACCAATCTCAGATTGTAAAGATCTGCCCACATATGACATGAAACATTTCCATCGCACTCCATACTAGAACTGACTTTCCGATAAACAGGGTACTGTACCAACTTCTGTCTGATCATGGTGCTTTGACATCAGCAATACATGGAGCCAGTACACCCAAATACTTTTGACTAATGCAAAGATTTAATGCAGTATGAACCTAACAGAGAAAAGCACATGTGGAGGAATTACATGATTTTGGCCTGGACAATCAAGATGAACAAAGATCTTGAACCCTGGAGAAGAGGACCAGTTGAGGATCCTGACAATAGAGCACAAAGAGATGAATTAAGTTAAAAAAACTGTGAACAGGCAGGTTCAATAATTTTATTGCAAAAAGGACCTAATTTGTTTCTTCTTTATTACCGAGCCTTGTTACACTTTTTTATATTAATGTGTATCTTTTATACTTGCTTGGAGTTCAATTTCAAACAAAACATAACATTTTATTTGGATATCTTGTAAAGCTGTTCTTTTGTCAATCAAAACGTCAATTTCTCAGTGCAGGGACAAAAAAAGAACGGAGTTGATTTTTTTTAGCTGTTCTTATTGGCAGTGTTCAACTTCTTGAAAGATTTGCCTAGCAACCTATAACAATTTATAACTTTCAACTTAAACTAAGTGTCAAACATCAAAATGAAATAAAAATGCAACAGACTGTTGCACTTTCATACATAAACTTTGTTCTTTAACAGATTAGTACCCAGGTTTTATAAAACACACACACATGCCTGTGATAGTCACCCACTCACACACCTGCACAGAAATTAATCCTTCATACACACAATGTAACCGCCACCAGTCGTTGTAATAGAAATACACGCTGTTAACTGTAATTCCTGTTTTTCTTTTTTACTTAAAGAATGTCAGGTCAAACTGATTTTGAACATCAAGTTAATGAGAGAGAAATTCTTGTGGTTTGTTATAGTCTCAGAAGAGTCACTATAGCAGCCACAACGGTCATTTATATGTTAGTATTTGAAAGAAACTAAAAGCATGTAAGGACAATAAGCATGGGTCAGTGTAACCAAAAAAATGTGAGCTTTTGCCCTCTGTATTTCATATATTCCTACATTCTTTTCAAAGGTAAAAAGTGTCGAAGCAGGGTGCCTTTAACAAAGAATATGAAGCATTCATATAAAAAGGTAATGCTGTAGCCATTTACCTTGGCTCCATATACCTCACAGAGGTTAAGGGTAATTTTTCTCTTGGAAATTATTTTAACTGCAAAAATCATCCATAAAGGCTGCAAAAGGCTCATCAATAACCTTCTTTACACTCTTTACCACCTCTCTTCCTCCCGCTGCACTTTTGATACCTAATATGTTTTAAAGTACAGTTTCCATTGTGCACATACAGGCAAAATATTTTAGCTTTGGATAGAGTAGGGAGGGATTACTTACTATTTTCATGTTTGTTTTGCTACCTTTGTCCCTGCTAGGTATAATCAGCTCAAAATGGTAACCAGAGGTAAGAACAACTCTACCAATGGACTTGTAGGAGAATTACCCTTTCTTTATTATATATATATATATATATATATATATATATATATTGTTAGGAGATGCTCATCTGTCCAGTGACTCTGTGCTGTGTGCCATCACAGTATAAAACTATTTATTCTGTCCAGCGATGTCATTTGCAGCAGCCGGAAGAAGTGGGATAGCAGCAGCCCCTGCTTACCTTTAGCCGTTCAGCCTGATGTATTTTATGGCATCCACTGGTAGGCTGTGCACAGCTGAAGGGGGTTTCAGAGGCTGATCAGCTCCTGTCACGGTCCCTTCCGTGACTGAGGTTAGAAGATCTCTGAGACAAGCTACACGTAAGGTTATCTGACAGTCTATTTGTTTTCACTTGTTTCTATGTTGTTGTTTGTGATGACCACTCCCCTTGTATCAGCTGCAGCTGGTGGTCATTACTGCTCCTCCATTTAGTCTGGCCTCACACTCCATGCTATGCGGTTGATTTTCACTTCTGGGATGTGAAGAGCTGGTGTGTTGTCCTTTTCGGGGTTCCTGCTCCTCCATTTGCTATTTTAGATAAGTTGAACTATTTTTGGTGTTTTGTTGTTCTTTTGTACTTGTTGTTACTAGGCCTCAGGGGGACACTGGTTCTTTCATCAGGGAAGGAACCAGTAGTCTCAAACCCTGTCACTATTCCTAGGGCAATTCAGGGCTACTAGGGCCTAGGTTCCAGTGTATGAATATTCTCGCCTTCAGGGACTGTCAGGAGTCAGGGCTAGGTTAGGGTGTCCGTAGGAGGTGACCGTTTCCTTCTTCCTAGCCTTTGAAGGCCTAGTCCCTTGTATTTATCTTTCTGTTTTCCTCCCCACTATCTGTGACAGCTCCTGACTCAGCCCTGCAGTGCTATTGGCTGCTGGGGCTTTATAGCCTCTCTGCTCCCAGTCTCCAGGGCCTGTTGTAGCTGGGCTAATCTGTGCTGGAGAGGCATTTGTCTGATTTACTGCTGACCTTGCCTGACCTTGTGCGTTTATGCTGCCTGGACCGACCTTTGCCTGTGACCTGGACTCTGTTTGTGTTTTGCCCTTGTGTACTTCGTTTGGTGGACGGATATTCTGAGTATGACCTCTGCTCTGTATTCTGGACTTGTCTCTGTTGGAATCTTGGTACTGCTTTATCTGTGGGCTCCTGGCTTGCTGCCAGCCTATTCCCAGACACCATCCCTTGCGCAGTAAGTCCTGGGGGCAACCAAGTGTTGTGAAACGCAACCAATCTCCTGTGGCTGAGCACGGGCTAACTAAAGGTGAAGACTGTGGTGATAGATTGGGGGACTGGTGTCTGGTGAGGACTGGTGCTGACCAGGGCCTTATATATTTATATATACTGTCTGTTTATTTTAATGTTTTACTGAAGAGGTTAAATACAGTATGTATTTAAATTTCATATTGCAGCAATTAGCAGTCATTCAAATAGAAGTTTTCTGTACAAACTGCATGCTTAGTTGTCAAAACAAAGCAGTAACTTTGCAAAAGCTTTAAAAAGCTGATTTCTAAAATGCATTTTCAGATTCATTTTATTTTATTCTGTAAATGTATTTTACAGAATTTTTATATAAATTATATTTCATTGTGAGCACAAAAGATATGACATTACACTGTTTTATTTTATTCATTGCACATACATCTCTTAAATTTTGTTGGTCATGCTTGGAGAATAACATTTATAGGTCAAGCAACTGAGATAAAATATAAAACAGCTATAAGATAAAGAGCTAAAAAATCCCAATGAAGCATAAAAACAGATACAAAAAGCTTGATGCTGGAACAGGTTGTTTTTCCTACATGAACGAATAAAAAGAAATGAGTCAGAAGCCTGACAGCAGTTACCATGGAAGAACATTTACATGTTTAGTTTTGCTAAAATAATAAGTAACGTTCTCTAAAGTCTGCAAGTACTGGTTTTTAGTTGTTTATTCAGACAATGGTGATGACATAACAGTACATTTTAACAGTCCAGATATAAAAAATGTATTTGTGTTCACTCATTTACTCGGTCATTTGGTATAAAATTAAAGCTGAACTAACTGAAATAAAGCCAAATATTCAAAATGACTCTTGCAGGTGAGCTCTCCATTCACTGCAAGGGTTACATGCTCAGTTTTGTTCAGTTTAAAGTCAGTTGTATTTATCTCATGCTATGCTCCTGCAGGCTTCCTACTCTGTGTGAATAGGCCTATTTAGGTTTTGTCAGTCTTAGGCATTACAACATCATTTTATACAATCCAGGACATTCCAACAGTCCTGCATTTTTAGCATGTTGATATCCATCCTAAAATTTCCAGCATCAAAAAGAAGAGATAAGCTCTGGCTTAGGTGGAATCAGGCATAAGTGAGTTTAAGTGCTTTTTAGTGGTATTGTAGGAAAAATGATGTAACCCCTGTAGTTTGTGAGAGCAGTATGACTACAGGAGTAGTTCTGAAATTTCCTAGGAGTCGAGCTAAAAATATGTTAAATTGCTATTTTACTATAATTATAAGTTCTGAAGTGCCAAAATATTCTTCCAGAATTAGTTATGTGTGGCCCTCAAATAAGATAATAATCCAGTCCCCATGAAAATGTTGTCCTCTTATTTTGTCCCACTGATTCATGAGTTTTGACATATTTGGTCTGGATTGTTGTCTACATATGGTCCATTGTTCAGTATATAAAATTGTTACGGGAGGTAATACAATAGGAAGAGAGACAGTTAATTCTGCATGAAAATTCTATTGTCACTTGGGAGCAATCCTTTTAGCTTAAAAAAGAGGTTGTAAGATTATAAAACTAGAGTTAAGAACAAAGTGTCAGAATTTTTGCTCCTGGTTTATCAAGTTGTTTTTCTATGGACTGCATTTAAATGCAATGGACATAATTTAGCACTTCTTATGAATATGTAAACACAATTATTGTAGGTTCAGTTTAAAAATTGTAAGTGATAAAGAGTATCGAAATGAAAAGTTCAGGATTTGGGGCTGTGTACATTGGTGTCTGTTACTGCAACTTGTATTTTAGTAAACAAATGTTTCTGAAATGGTAGCATAGTAGTAAATGCATTTTTATTGTTGTAGGCCCAAATGCAGCTATGTTGATTCTAGCTTCTACATGAGATTCAATACATGAATACATAGTTCAAAGACATCACTTGAAATAACATTAAATGACATGTTATTAGGTAAGTATCCTTTTATTTTCACAAGCTTGCATTCTTTTAAAGTAATGTAAGGACAAAATAAAGAACGAATAGCATTTCAAATATTTTTATGAAGTACACCATGCTTGTGCTACGTTAATCAATACCACTGTATGCAGTCTTTACCAAGGTTATAAATTGTAGTACGGTCTCGGCCAGGATAAACGTGATCAAGGTGACAAAGCAGAAGTACAACTTGTAGACAAACATAATAAGATGTGTCTAAACACAGACGTTCGTAGACTAAGAAAGATTGGAAACTGTTTCCAGAATTACATTAGCACTTTAGGTTATGTCTACACTGACTTTAATCTTAAACATGTAAATAATGCCTTTAGAGCCTTTGTTTGCTTTTTTAAGGATGTTTTAAACCAAGATTTTGACAAATGGAGCAAGCCCCTCCAAGATGTCCCAAAACATGTCACTTGTGGAGTCTGGGCATTTATAGGCATTTTAAACTTTTTGGAGCAATTTTGGGGAATGTGGGAAGTGTTTTTAGTTTTATTTTTGTTTTTTTTGTTTTGTTTTTATTTAGTTTTTTTTGTCTAAGGGTGTTTAACTGTTTCCAAATGCTGCAGGATGCGTTTTCTTTATTTCTTTACAGCCCATCAAGAAAACACTGGTATGGACTGGCCCATAGGAATGAATAGGAATTTAAAATATAGGCATTTGAATGCTCAAGTTAAACACTGGAGAGACAGTCTGCCTAGTCATAGCCTAAAATGTATAGGAACATTTATTGATCTGATGTAAAACTTCTTTAAGATTCAGTTTAAGATATAAAGTTTCAAATAGTCAAAATTTCCTGGAAACTACTGAGAAGTTCCTAGAGTTTGGCAAGCCATAAAAACCAAAGCCATGTACAACAGACATTTTAGAAGGCCTTGGCAGTATATAAATACAGGTTCTAAAAAAAAGAAAAAAAGTATGCTGCCAAAAATATACATATAGCCACAGAAAACATATTACTCTAAAAACACACTTCAGGAGCCAGGCATTTTTACATTTTTTGTGCTACAAGTGCTACTAAAAATACACATTCAAATGAATTAAAAAGATATATTTCTGGATAAAAATGACCCCTCTACATTCAAAAGATAGTATCTATTTTATTCTAAATTCCACAGTACACCTACAAATGATTGTCAAACTGTTTTACAGAAAATGTATTCAAAGCCTGTTATTAGCTTACACAAGCACAATAAAAAAAACCACTGAATTCCGGCTAACAGATGAAACTTTGTAGGAGTAATAAATAACACCTACATCTTGATTTAAGATCACGAAAGCTTGCAAAACAAAATTTGAAAGTACATTAAAGTGTATTTAGGCAACTTTACACAAAAAGTAATGCAAAACTTTGCTAGTTTAAAAAGAAGTAAAACTATAGATGCTGTTCCCAAATGTGGCAGGGAGTGGGCAAAGGCCAAATCAACAGGGGTGCCTGAATGGTCACTGCTGCTGACCATTTCCTCGTAACTGACCTAATCCTGTTTTATGCTGTGTTTCTTCATCAGGGTGCCCATCTCAAGTTAAAATTAGAAGACTGGATCCTCCATTCCTGGAGGGAAACAGAATGGCTAAAAATAAGCCTGAGGGGGGATGAAGAGGATGACCAGACTGATCTGAGTAAAAGATTTTACATGGAGACCAAGACACAGAAATGGAAGGGTGCAGGTGGAAATCTGGCTGTTCCAAGGGAACAAGCAATGAAGATCCACAAGAGGGACTTTTTTGGAAGTTTGTTCAAGTGGCGCCCACTGTTTGATAGCGGTATGTCTGCACCAGTGCAGGATGTGAACTATATGAGAAGCAGTCTCATATACCATAAAATTTGGAATACCAAGGCCAACACAGAAGATTTTCACTAAGTCTGTGTTGTTTATTCCCCTAAATAAAAAAAATAAATTACTATGCAATGGCTTGAAGAAAGCAGAGGGTATCTGGATATGAAGGGTTCAATTTGAATGAATGTATGCAGGCAGTGAGGTCCAATGATTCAGAACCCCTAAAAATGTTAGGACAAATCTGCAGGAATGAACATACCCAAGTATTTAATTGGGGAGCTCCTAAAAGGGAATGTCAAAGAGAGCTAAGAGCATAATGAGTAAGAAATATGTTAGAAATATGTATAGAAACATGTTCAAGGTTGCAGACTTGAAATAGTTAATAATTAACTTGGAAAGTGTACCAAATTCTTGAAAAACCTTTAGGAGATTTGGTAGAGAGAGAGTTCACTGGGTTAGATATCAAAAAGAGAAGCTTATCTGCATATGCTGCTACATTCTGATGAGAACTACCCAAATTTATACCTAAGATGTCATTGGAAGACCTATTGGTCATTAGCAACGATTCTATGGTCAGGATGAATAAGATAGAGGATAACCTTGACAATTCCATATTGAAAAATCAGAATTTATACCATTTACCCTTACAGAGACAGTAGGATTAAAGGAAAGAACTGAAATCCAACATATATTTTCTCCTAATCCAAAATGAAGGAGCACCTCTTAACCTTCTCCGCATCAGTAGACAGCAACATCTGGCCTACCCAGAGAGTTAGCAGCAAAGATCCAGTTTGTTATTCTGGTGGTGTTGTTCTTAGCCTCACTGGAAGACAGACACTTGACTTGATCACAATAGCCCATTTTATAAAAATATATTTGAAACCAAGTTTGGTAATATTCTGGTAAGTAGTTTTAAAAGGAATATTGGCCTATAGCTGGTACAAGAAGGACCTTTTCTGACTTCGGGGATAACCACGATAAAAGCACTAAAGGTGATTGAAAAACAGTTAAAGGTAGATAAAAAAGATGGAGCCAGAATGTCAGGAAAAGTCCTACAACCAGGGAGAAACCATCCAGGCCTGGACTTATCCCAGATGGAGTCTGCTTAATAGCCTCATGAAACTCCTCAGTAGTGATAGGCTGTCCCCAGAGAACCAATTTGGCAGGTCCAACTTAGTAAGGTAATTTTGAATAACCACAGATTTTGGAAAAGAGAAGAAATCAGTGAGTGTTCAATAATAATATTATACAGGCTCTCCTAATAACCTCTAAAGATTGATGCTGTGTTATTAACCAAGGCTGCTCTTCTCGGGTCCTGTTTTTTTTACTTTTTTTTGTGACTAAGAAAGAAACATGAGTACATTCTCACAGAGAACAGACAAATCTAACCAAATGCCTGCCACTTTTGTTTCTGTGCTCATAGTGCAATCTGTGGCACCTAGCCAGGTTGGCGTAAAGCTAAGCTTTCACTTTTAGGAATCCACAATAAGGCAGGTCATTATTGCAGAAAGGGACAGATGATGTACCTGTCTGAATGATCTGGGTTTCTGGCAAAAAGTTGAGCTTGCATGCCATCTTCTTCTGCATGCAAGGCGTCAGCTTTGGTTGCCAGGATACCCACCAATTCCAGCTTCATCTGCACATGCCTAGAATGAATGAACATATGTGCGTGTGTGTGGGTTGCATCATCCCAGCACAGCCGAAGATCCTCTACTGGAAGAGAAGAAAAAAGAAGATGGTGATTCCCTGCGAGGGAATAGGTACAGGTGAGTAACACGGTTGTAGTTCCACTTAAGCCCCCCTAGCGGTATTCCCGAGTGTGACTCGGGGTGGATTTTCCAGGAAAAAATATGTATTCCAGAGTCACACTCAGGGTAGCTTTTAACTAAAAAAAATCCCACTTACCTTGTTCCGTCGCTGCCCCCCGGCGTCCTGCTGGTCCCTGCAGGTTCAGGGGACACGTCCTTTCTTCTTGATCTCCAGCCAGCGAATGCAGCGATGATCTCTGGGGTTTTGAAGTGAGGTCCATGCGGGCAGGAGGATCAGCGAGAAATCCAAATAATTTTGTATTGGATTCAATAAAAAATATCTGTATTAAGTCCATTACAAAGAAATCTTCATATAATATATATATATTTATAATATTTATATATTATATATGCTCCTGTACAGTTAAATTACATGTTTAAATTTTTTTTAATTTTTTTTTCCAGGTTTTTGTTTTTTAAAGATAATTATTAAATTTGTTAAATTTTAAAATATCTGTGAGTTATGCCTAAGAATTATAGCCTACAATGAAAAATAAATTTCCCACTTTTTGTGTGGAAATTTGGACGGAATTAGACCGCTAGGGAGGTTAAGCTTTATTCAAACAAAGGGCTGAAAATTTGTCATGGACAAACATCAACTCTGCATTAAGATGCTCAATTCTGCTTATGAAGCATTTACGGTTCCCTGATATGTAAAAGAAGGTGGAATTTCTCCACCCCAATGTTTTTTTTCACTCCAGAATCGTTAAACAAGTAAACCTCTCATTACTTTTTATTGAGACTCCCAATTTATTATAGGTGAACAACCAAGACCACTATTGGTAGTAAAATAATATTGATAGATAATAATATTGTAGAGGTGTTACAAACCACTGCCACATATTTAAGGAAAAACTCATTTATTTCTAGCACTGGAAACATTTCCCTTTAGCTAGTGTGCTTCTTTGCGAAGAATACTCTATCACATTCAAAGGAAACAAAAAAACAGGAGTTTTAGTTGTACATGATTGAATAGTTGAAGTTAACAAAGCTTTATCTCATTTACAAAGCTAAATGAAAATTCCATTCCAAAGGAAAAATTCACTTTGCTAATTGAGCAGCCTACATTCCTTTAGTAAGAAATTACATTTGTTGAATGTAAATAAACAGTTATAGACAGTTTCCTTGGCTGATAAAAAGAGAGCTGCTTTTTTGGTGAACCTGTGATTAAGAACAGCTGTAACTGGTAAAGTCACAGTCACCTGTAAATGCAAACTATATGGGGCCTGATAAAACTTAGACTTGATATGAATATAAGCCAAAACAAACTAAATATTACTTATTTAGATACTAGGTACACGTTTTGTAATTTATTACTTTCATTTCCTGCATTCTTCTTAATATATTGTTATGTCTCTAACATCATGTATTGACTAAGATTAGTTATAATTTGATTTTAAAATTTTGCAGTTTTGAAAACAGCATAAAACCATCTATCTTCCACTGCACAACAATCATATCAATGACACCAGCAAGTAACACAAGCTAAGCATCAGTGCAAGGCTTCCATTTAAAACATAGTAAATATTAACAATTTAGATGCAAATATTAATAATAACAATTTTTGTAGTAACAATTTACTTTCACCTAAGTTCATCATAACTGTCAGCATTTTGTACCCATTACAAAAGCTTGGTAAAAAAGAAGAGATTACCTTCAAGAAAGAAAGTTGGACCTTCTAACACACAAAATGTGTTCTTGTAATAAAATATACATGTGTGAATACAGTGGTAGGGTATTATATAGACCCCCATCATTTGTTTAGGAGAAAATGTTTAGGTTGTGATCTCCAGGACTACCAGAAAGGTAAATAAAAGTCACTAATCATTCTACATTTCAAATAAAATATTATGCTTTCTACATATTTTTAGAGTGGAACTAAAGTGAAAATAAAAAAGCACAATTACCTTTAATCCCGCAGATCCCTCAACGGTGCTGGGCCTTCCCTCGATCGGATCTAGCAAAGAATTCTTCTTCATCTCAGCGCAGAAGAAGCACCAGGTGCCACCATCTTCTATCTTTTGTTCTAGTCTTCTTGCTATGTAGCCTGATCTTGCACAGCTACAATCAAGGGTTTTGCACTTATAAAAAAATGCAAAGGATGTCTTTCATGTAAAGTAAAAAATGTTGAGTTTAGGACTGCTTTAAATGTCCTGGCATTTTAGGTATGCTGTGGAGTTTTTTTAGTTCTGGAATTATTTTGGTGAAGTTTTTGACTTTTCTACAACATCCTTATTTTTTTGTTTGACAATTCTTGAGTTTTTCCGAATAGGTATCAGTTCTGCTTTGTGTTCTGAATTGATTCAAGTTCTAACGAGGTTTCAATTTTTTTTTCACATTCAAATCTTGAGGTATCCTATGAAGAACGTTGCTATCATGTGCATGTAATTTTTTCTGTGTACTGTTCTAGGTGCATGTCCATTAATCAATGGGAATTTCTTAAGTTTGTGGGAAAAAAAATCTAGGGACCCACAGGTTAAACACCAAGCAATGGTGGGGGTAAAAATGAACCACCCACTGTTCTGTTTGTATTCCGAATTTAAATATTAATTGAGTATTAATTTGAGTATTAAGTATATTAGGAGTTTATGTAACTCTTGATAGATACTCTGTTGTCTCAGAATTGTCTAAACATGTGCAGTATTTATAAGCATGATGGAAAGCTATAAGAAATATATGATCGTCACTAAATGAGTTAAAATGTTTTTGCATTGCAAACCCAATAGAGGTTTAAAAAAAAAACTAATTTAGTACTGACTATACCAATAATTTCTCAGATTATTCAATACAACTATCTGTTGTCTTATATCTGTCATTTTATTTATTTTGATGCTTTGTGTTATGTGTTGTTACCTTAACAGATATTCCATTGACGATGGCTACCATTACAGTGGGGTCACCTTGGCCATCTCCCAACATTAGTTCAAATCCATTTATTTTGTTTCGTGTTGAAAATGCCTCATCTGCATTACATTTTCATTTGCCATCTGTCAGCTCATTGCTACAAGTTCCAAATTGTCTTCAATTTCCTTTGCTATTTGTTCTGTCTTGTTAACTTTCCATCAGATTGCATGTCAGTAGCAAACCTGACATCTTCAAAATGAAATCTATATGAAATAAATTCCTGGCATCCTATTATAAACAGTCTACCACTTTGATTTCATTTACATTGCAGTTAATTTTGTATGTACACCCATGACCTCAATGAGTACCTGTAAACAGCTTCCATATCTACTAGAATATGATGAGATTATTGGTGGCCCATTCCATTTTTCCTAGTGTTCATTTAATTAGTTTATTTTTAACTGATACAGAGGTGTTTTATAACATATTTAGCTTGAGGCTCTGCAAATTCAGATAATCTATCTTTCTATCACTTTCACTATAGCCATTTTAACTTCCTTATGGAATCCCCAGACAACAGTAACATATTACAGCATTGATTTTTTGTAGTGCTGTGGATTGTGTGCTGTACACTAAATGAAATACAATGAGATATGTATTTGGAAGAACTTCAACCCCCATTTGGGAAAAAGATAAGCATAGGAAAGTCTACTTTTTGTCTGCTAAATATAGTAGTAAGCTTAGCTAAGCCTTACTGAAAAAAATATTTCCAGCTCAACCACTGAAGCACCAATTGTTATTAAAATTGGGTAACATGTATGCACATATATAAGTCCTTATAAGGGTACCATGAGCCTAAACACAGATAGCCAAAACAATATATGCAAAGAAAATTAACACATTTCTAGCCTGTACAAAATGTAATAAATGCAAACCACTGTACTGCCTAGAAAAAGTTGAAAAGCCATTCAAAATTTAAAGAGTCTCCTTTTTTTTTACAAAAAGTCTGATTAAATGATAAACTCACAGTCTGTTTTACCCAATAGCAGCTGCATATATCCCCCGTTCATGTGTACATAATGCAAAGAAAAATCTGGTGTTGTTTAGCAACATGAAATATCTGAGATAGCTTCTACCTGCATATAAATGTCTAATAGCTTTTATGCTGGTGTAGACATCCAACAGCATTTTTGTTGTTATCATTTAGGGTATTCCCTTGTCTAGTTTTAGGGTTTGTGTCTCCCATGACTTTAATGGGATATGACACTTATTTGGAAAAATATTCATTGTTATACAATATTCCTGTACTATAGCTCACTCTTTTGTTTCAGATAAATATACCTGTATGTCCTGCAAAAAAATGCTTCTAGCTATTGATATCTTAATATCTGACCTAAGAGGGGTGGCTAACTATAATTGCCATAGGAGGCAGGATAAGCTATACATTCTATTGTTATATTCTTAGGAGAATGTTTAACTTCAACACATCATACAGTATTTTTTAAAATTGAATAAGATGTTTTTTTTAAAAAATGAAGAAACAGTAAATTCAGTAGACAGCTCATAGTGACAACATACAGAAAATTTTGCTAGGAACTAATTATTGCCTGCAGTGTTCTAATCCTACTTTCCCTTTAAATAATTAATATAACATGCAGTACAGTAAGCATGTTTTAGGGAACCCAACAGTGATTTTCAAACTATAATAAAACAGACTCAAGCAAGAATTTCCTCCACCTTCTATATGAATATAAAATTAATAGAAACATAGAACCACAGGACATATTTTTTAGTTTATTTATATTTGAGAAGATACTATCTGTTTTAAATATGACCTTACTTTAATGAAAGATTTACAGGTTCAGAGCTTTGGTGCAGTTTAGTGCTCTTTAGTGAATCAAAATAGCCATCTATATCCAGTAGATTCTAAATTATTATACAGACAACTTTTAATGATGATTTGTTGCAAATAAACATGTTTATATTTTTAAAACAGCCACTGATAAATGCTGCTCTTTTTCCGAGCTGTACCCAAAGGACAGCCACTGCAGTAAAATAAGTTTATAGCTGACTCGTATACAGTTTTTAAAAATGAGCACAGATTATTCCCCTCACATTTTAGCTGCAGCATGATTACTTTATAGATTTTTGGCTTGCTCTTCTTGGGACCTTCACAGTTCCCTATTTTACTGAAAATACATACATTTTTACTTGGATGACAATTAAATTAAATTTTTACAGTTTAGCTAATAAAATGTCCAAATCATCCTAGCTTTCAGAACCATATAAAATGCCACCTTCAAAACCTTGTGCTTCACTCCTAACCAGGGCTGATACTCTAATGGAATGACCTATCTAGTAGAGATGCCCTGCTTTCACTGATAAAATCCCATTCAGCTGACAAAGCTTAATACCTTCTGCCTACCAGTACCATTCTCTGCCACCAGCTGTCAAATGTGCAAACAAGACCGAGTGGCAATGTGCCAGCTTTGGGAGCTGTGCAGGATACCTCAATTCTAAAGCAAATCTGAACCTACTCTTACACTCGGTAGTCTATGACTAGGCTTTTCCAAAAGACAGGAATAGGTGGGGAGGAAGGATGGCATAGCCAAAATGTGTTGTAAAGGAGCTCAATTACTCTGATAAACTTATCCTGCTTTTACTACTATCCTATCACCAAATGATGTGGACTTTTTATATTAACCCATTACTGGATTATTATGATTACGTGGGCCAAGGGGAGTGCTGCAATATATTATTACCTAAATTGTTTAGGGTTGGATTGGGTCACATTGTCCTTAGTCAATCAAGATAGTAAAAGGTCAGAATCCAGAAGAGAAGAAGGGAGAAGTTGAAAGCACAACAGAGCTGAGGCAGTTAAGTATCCCCAGGTTTGGGTTCTGCTTTAGGGTTTCATTTATGTATTATGAATTGGTATTGGAATCATGGATTTGCGATGGGGAAGTTGGATGAAAAGTGGACCCAATTTAACACTACTAAAACTGCCCTTAGTTGTCCTTTACCTGGCTGACCATGCACTGCACCTGCTCTCAGTCCCAACCTATTAAGGAAAGCCCCTGGAGAGAGAGTAGAGAAGGAGTAATTTAGCTGGCCTCCAGCACAATTTTTCTTAGTTCTCTTGCCTACATTTTGTTGAATTTAGCTACACCCTCCATCTGCTACTGGCCATCTACACAGTGAGTGCCTTTAATTTCCTGGCAACACCGTTATGTCTTGCTGGATCTCTGAGCAGCTGTGTAGGACCTTCCTTGGTTCATTGAAAGAACAGTGACAGGTGGGAAGCAGATGAAGTAAAGGAAACCAGAGCATATTCCTAGGCAGAGCAATTCCCATTGTTTGTTTACATGAGAAGTTCATCATGCTGATTAAGAGGATCATGGAAGAGGAGCTGCAGTTTTAGTGTGCCTATTGAAGTTCTCCACAGTGCCTTCAGCTTCACAGGTCAGTTAGAATTTATATTTTGCTTGTTAAAGTTAAAAAATACCCCAATATCCATAGTTTGGACACAGGCTCCTCCATTTTCTTCCCTCCACCAAAATTTTGTCTGGATTAGTATATCAGGCAACAGGAGCAGACTTGCTGTGTACCGTACCTAGCAAAGTATTTTTAAGGAACCCTAAATGAAAACAGCAAAGATCAAAGCCAAAACACAGTCATAGCAAAGTAGGCTATGGAAGGAAGGGCAAGACCTAAAAGGAAATAAAGGCGTTTAAAAAAGCAAAACAGTGCTGTGAATTTTTAGCTGCTTTACACTTTACTGCAGGCTGTAAGCAAACAAACAACCTTGTATAAACCTAATAAAAAATAAAAATACCTTGTATATCGACATGTATACTATGACGTACCAGTATAACAGCTTAAGTTGTGTTTCTGTTCAGTAGTTAGTGCATAACTGATTGTAAGGGATTTAGGATAGAAGTAATTAAATGAGTCTCAACACATGATTTAAGGAGTATACCGGTATCATGCCTTAGTTACCAAATGTATACTAAAGCATTTTATGTAAAGAATATATTAAAAAGTCAGTTTGAGTCAACAGGCAAGCGCTCAACAAGAAACAGTTATACATTTTCATATGATCTAGACTGGTCTCTGTGCAGACTGTGTACCAGTGCCCTATGGCTTTTAACTTCTTCTGCTACAGATTTTCTAATTCCAAACATAATATTCATTTAACAGTCTTTTTTAATGAAACTGTATTTGCAAAGTATTTATCTTTCTTGATTTTGGAGCCTATTCTTGCATGAGGAGTATCCAAGAATACATAATGTACGTAAATGTATGCTTGCCTTTTGAAAATTAATTTTACTTGCTGGAGCTCTGTGAATTGATAGACAAGAAAATAGAATAGATGGTTATCCTCAGAGACATTCATTGTAATCAAAGAAGATAGTAAAGCTAATAATTATGAAATGTTAGCTATAACCATTATTTAGTGCATTTCATTATTGAAATTAATTTTAGAATGTATTTATTGTTAAAAGTTCAGAGGCAAACCAGCACTTTGGGAATTCATTCCCTTATGCTTGTGTTTTAGATAAAAAACAAGGGATAACTTCTGTTTTTAGAAGTGCTGAGAAGTTCCTGGCTTTGGCTCCTTTCAGATGGAAAATAGAAAAATGAGTGTGGGGGCATACAACAGCCCAATATCTTAGTATGTAACTGTGCAAATATCAAGTATTTGCGATTCTTAAAACTGTTATTTCTTTTAGTGAGAAGCTGTTATGGCAGAGGCACAAGCAAGTTTCACGTCGCTGGAGTTACGGGCCCGTCATGAAGGTTTTGTTTCTCCAGGGAAAGTCAGCAAAGGACATTCACACTGAGATGTCACAAACACTGGGGGAGAAGTGTCCTTCCTACAGCACTGTCAAAACCTGGATATCTCATTTCATGACTGGGCATTTCACCGTTGAAGATGAGGCTCGCAGTGGGTGCCCCCCAACCTCAACTAACCCGGCAACCTGCCATGCTGTCCATGAGCTGATTATCGAGGACCAGCGAATATCTGCAAAATTGATTGCCCAGATACTTGACATCCCACAGTAGGATTTGGGTTTGTTATCACCACTATCCTAGACATGCGCAAGCTTTCAGTGAAGGGGGTGCCGAAATGTTTGAAAAGTGAACAGAAGAAGGAACGAGTTGTAGCATTCACAGCTGTTTTGGTCCATTTTGAAGCTGCACAGGACTTTTTGGCTGGGTTAGTGACTGAAGATGAGACCTGGCTCCACATCTATGACCCTGAATTTCCATACCCAGAAATCAGCCAAAAATCTCATGGCGTCCATTTTCTGGGACAAAGACTGTATTCTGTTGGGGGACTACCTACCTCAAAACGCTAGTATCGCTGGACAGTATTATGCTAACCTCCTGGATCAGCTGAAGGAGGCAACAAAACCTCGTTGAAATTTGACCAAAAATAGTTTTTATGCACCTGCGCACACGTCCAACGTTGTGGCTGCCAAACTGAACACCCTGGGTTTCCAATTGCTCCACCATCCCCCCAACTCACCTGACCTGTCCTCTTCGGACTATTATCTGTTCCCGAATTTGAAGAAACACCTGAAGGGGCAACGTTTTGAGGACATTTCTGACATCAAAGATGCTGCTGAGAGCTGTTTTGCGGCCTAACCAAGGACTTAAATTTGAACGATCTAGAAAAGCTGCAACTATGCTGTACCAAGTGCAGTCTCAGGGGGGGATATGTTGAATAAAGGTGTTATTTCATAAC
This sequence comes from Pyxicephalus adspersus, assembly GCF_032062135.1. Taxonomy (NCBI): domain Eukaryota; kingdom Metazoa; phylum Chordata; class Amphibia; order Anura; family Pyxicephalidae; genus Pyxicephalus; species Pyxicephalus adspersus. The sequence goes on along the minus strand of NC_092862.1, from coordinate 105,935,955 downwards.
TCTGGCTCTCTTCTTTCTAGGCAAAGCCAGGAACTTCCCAGAACCCCCTTGTACCTACCTAGATATCTTAACATTCCTTTAAACTAGCAGTTGCCTTTCCTTATAAACTTGTAAGGTTGTGTGTAATATTGGCTTTCTGAAGATTGGAATTTTCATATATCTAGCTTTACTCCTGAACCAAATGGCAATGTCTAACAATAGGTTGCTACATTGTACATTGTATAATGGGGTGGGGGGAAGGGGGAGTTTTGTTGTGTTGCAGGCCAAAACAGAAATAGGTTCACCACCGTAGACAGCACCATACTGAGAGTTCATTAAGTACAGAGTTACCTGTACTTACTTGTCACTTTACATTCAAATATATAGAACATAAGTTTTAGTTTTTCAAATACCTCTGGATGCTTACTTCTTATTTTGGAAGAACTGTAATTATAGTAGACAGAAAAGTCCTATTTGTCAAAAGCAAGTAATTCCCAAGCAGTATAAATGTATAATTAAAACAATTTTTACTTTGTAATTTACTTTGTCATGTGTAGACATCAGATGTTTGCACCTGCACACTTTTTTAATGCTTTTTTTATGCCGGCAATTTCCTGTTCATGAGTCTTCCATATGCTATTTTGATGACAGTTTGCTATGAGAATCAGAATTATTTTATGCAAACTTAGACAACATTAGCTTTGCTAATGGATCTACAGTACCTTGGCAGCAACCCTGTATAAATGTAATGTTAATATTATTTACTTTTTTTATTTCTTACTTTTTTAAAGAGATGGAGGATGACACATTGATCCAGGCATAATATGGCCTACAACTTTGCAGATCTTAAAGTAGTGTAAACAGGATGTTGCAATTACAATGAAAATGTTCTACTTTTTGTTACTGAAAGTGGACCTAAACTAAATGTGTTACCCTAAATAAAAAAGTGGACAACACTTTTATATAAGGTAAAAATTACCTTTTTTTTGGCGGGTTTTTAAACCCGTTTAAAACCCTCACCACGATGATCAAGACAGAATGAGGGCGCCGCGCCTGGCTGGGACGGAAGGAGAAGGAGAATTCCAGAACAACAGAAAATCCCTGCGAAAGCAAAGATGAGTGAGTTTTTTGTAATTACTTCCACTTTAACAATCTGTACAATAATATTTGAAACCAAACTACTGTAATCATTATGTCACGTTCTATTCCCAGACCTTTAATGTCATCAGATCTCCATATAGAAACATTGCCAAAAGGCTACAAAATTCCAACTAATGTTAGGTTCCCCATCACCTGTCCCTACAATAAAGCTCTGTCTGGTGCAAACTATTAAAGTGGAACTTTAGTTCTGCTTTAAGGCATGGGACAAAGCTAATACAGCTAACAAAGCATTATATAAAGCTCTATAGCAGCCATTCTCAACAGCAGCCACCTCAAAAAGTTGCCAGGGGCTCCCTGAGTTGTAACCTTCCATAAGATGATGTCAATGATCTTTATAGCTGTCTGTAAAAGGACCACTAATGTATGATAGCATTCTTTCCACTGATGTCCATAGTTTTTTTTTTTCATTGATTGATTTTAGCCGGGGTACACCTGAAAACCCAATACCTGAACATTATTTTAAGGGTTCTTCATGGGTAATAAGGTTAAAAAAGGCTGCTCCATAATATAAATTACAATTTTGTGAACAAATCAGCATTTTCTGTAATAATTCTATTTTCTTTAAGTTTGTAATACAACCCCGACATCTCAAAAACTAAAAAAAGCTCTATAATCCTCTTTTCCCAATGCTGTAGTGGGGAATTTGTAGGCCCATATATATTATTGATGTGGTTGGAGCAGCTTCCAATATATATATATTTATATATGTTTCCTATTGCAAATAAGCAGCATGTTTTTTTTTGTTTTCATTGGATGTAATTCCAAACATCTTCCATATTTTCTTTAAAGACAATAAATCAGGAAAATCCAGGATGATAATCTAGAACTTTCAGAGTTACATTTTTTTATTTGATCAATGATTGCTCAATAAAAAAATATTACCTATTACAGTCAAAATCAGTGTGATTTAAATTCCCATATTTTTCCTTCTTATGCTTTATAAGCTTCTTATGAAACTCCAAAGGGTAATCATTTTTTTACATGAAAATAACAAAGTATTGTTTTATGCTGCATTCATGTACCATGGATAGATGGGTAGATGAATAAACAAAGAGTCTCTCTTATAAAAAAACACACATGGTAACAAGAGGCAAATTATGCTGGGCTGAAACATATAATAAAGCTGTCAAATACCTAGTCCAATCCTATAAAATGTGTTTGTAGCTGCAGCCATTACATCTCCATTGTTGTCGGGGATATGGACTTCAAATCCTTTTTTTACATACTGGCATAGCCATGATATTCAGGCCTCAACTAATGTTTAGGATTCATCCTGGGTAGAAATGTAAAGCTGGCCTGAAATAAAAACAGTTTTTTAGGTGTTTAATTTCATTGATTTTTAAATCAGACTAATTTATTAGTGAACATAATACCATTAAGAGATATTCTGAAAGTAAAGATGAGAAATATGAGAAAACCTCACCACTGGCTTGTTCATGGGGCCAAGATAAAGCTAATATGCTGAATTTATTTCTTTATGTTTAGCTGAGGATACAATTGGTTTAGTTTGCTTATCTGCTTGTATTTTACTAATCCCCTTAATCAAGGGTTCCCAACAGGTGGATCGCAATCTACCGGTAAAACGGCAACGGCGGTAGATCACAGTGCCCTGTCTTTCAAAATAAACTCTACCGCACACAGGACTTATTTAGTCCCAGATTTTTTTGTTGGTAGATCATTTTGACTTGGTCATTTTAAAAGTAGCTCGCAAGCCAAAAAAAAGTGGGCACCCCTGGCCTAAATCCTAAAGGCACCCAGCTAGACCAGTAAACCATGAACAAAAAAATGTAAAATAATCTAATTTTCAGTAACTAATTCCTATTTTTGCCAAAAAGTAATAAGATCTAATAACCTTTATATAGAAGAAATAAAAAGATAATGAGAACAAAATAAGGGCAGAGGTTCCACCATAATTTGACATAAATTTTGTATTACACAGTTTCCACAAAAGGATAGGTCAATTTAAAACAATAATATAATATTTCTACATTTTTTTTATTCCATCTTCTGTTAACACCCCACAAAACATCATAGAGAGAGTGAAATTTAATATGATATGTTTAATATTAGTGGCAGTGCCAAAGTGTAAATTCAAAGATACCTGCACATCATATCCTAGTGATTTCTTCTGAACAAAAGAAGAAGTGCATTTCCTACAATGGGCAAAAAAATAATAATGGAAATCTATTTTTAGACCTAAAGTGGAAAAAGGAGATAACAGACACCTAACCCCCTCCCAATGATATCTACTGGTTTTTATTGTCAGTTTGTTACCAATTCATTGTTACCTTGCCTAGAGTCAAACATTTCTTACACAATATTAGTACAACAGTGCCACATTCTCGCCCTTACCTTTGCTTCCTTATCTAAAAACATAACAAATATCAACATTGTCTATGACTTTTTTTTATCACTGACAATCATTATTCAATATGAGCTATCTAGTTGACAAAATAGTGGGGACTGTCTGTACTTTGTAACTGTGTTCTTTACTGTTGTCTGTGTAGATTTGTTACCTGGGTTTATTACTTTCTTACACCACTGTTAACATGTATATATGTTTTCTGTTTCCTTTGACTGTTATTATTTTCCTTATTTTTTGATATTTGTCAGTATCACTTCCAATACTAATCTTTGTGTAAATCCTGCTGATGTTTTTAGATAAGTGCAGAACTTGATCCAAATATACTTAAACCATCCTCAAAAATCAGCTAAAGTCAGACACGAGCTACAAGACAGCCATGTACGGAAAATCTAATTTGTGGCTTTGAGGTCTGAAGAGAAAAAAATGAGCAAAACCCGAGCCATAAATTCAAAAATCTTTGAGAAATGATCCCCATATACTGCTTATTTACATCTACCAATGCCTTCAGAAATCTTTGATTATTTCACACATGGCGTGCATTGACAACCGCTGATGAACACCTGTACCCTTCAATTATCACTAAAATATAGCAGGGTAGAAAGTTTTCATTGTACTTTGTAGTGATTGCAAACTGTTCATTCATATGTATTAAATCTGCCCATTTTAATATAAGAAAGTTAATTTGTGATATTTTATGATTTCAATTGATTGTGAAGTGCCGTACAATAAAGTCTATATAACTAGTAGTTTTACTACTTTTACTATCCACTCAACACCACAAATTGTTGTTAGAAGTTATTTCACTGTGTATGGGAAGTATAATGTTGTAGCAAATGTTTCCTGTAAAAATAAAATTTGGCAATAGGGATTATACTTCTGTTTAAAAAATAACAGAGATCCTGTATTACAAAAAATATTAGAATAAGTGTTATATACCACAGACAGGGGGTTTGTATTGAAAAAAAACAAACATTCTCATATCTTTTAATAAAATACTTGGATCCAATGACCTAAAATCTAGCTCTGATTATTTTGACAAAAATTATAAACCATTACTGCTGATACCAGAAAATAGAAAAAGTCAATATCCCATTGGCTAGTAGAATTACAGATGTAATAATACTAGCTCTGCCAAAAACACTAATACTTATTTTATGTCATGGTTAATTTTCTTTCCAATCACATATTTGAAAAAAAAATAACTGTAGGAGAGTTTGTAAATAAATTGTAAATTTTGTTGGTAAGGTATCTATAGATTCTGCTTTAAACACTAACTACTCACTGATGTGGGGGAGGGATTCAAAATCCTATTATAATTTGCAAGCAGCTGTCAGCGCTAGCTTTGGACACTGACCAAAGGACATTGGGTCTTAAATAGGTGGACACTCTTGTCATTGAAGCAATATTAGGAAATCAATAAATAAATAGGAAAAAAATAGGAGATTTTTTATATTGGAATGTAGTTCAATTTGAAGAGATTTTAGGGTTGATTTAAAAATGTAAGGTATTAGGAGTGTTCATGTGTCCTACTATTTCTGAAGAACAAGTGTTTTTCAAATTGACCCCCATATGCCTGTGAGGTCATCTTGGATCCTTCATTCAAGCTGTGCATGGTGCCTGCCCACCCAAAGCTAATCTTTGCATCTGTCCACTAAACTAAACCAGAACAACAAAATGTAGTAGACATACTGGCAAGAACAAGACATACATTTCTTGGGCAGTTCAGAAAATCAGGAATCTTGTCCTTGGGTTAGATTCAAGAGGACTTATTTTTAGTGTTATTCTCCAAGTTAGATCTCTATACTACCTAAAATAAATTTAACAATACATGACTCACTATAGCTAACTACACACAAACACTTCAACATAGTTAAATTTTATTACCTTATTCTACGCTTTGTTGGCTGTGTTATGTCCCAGGTATATCCATTCTCCCCAATTCTTGTTCCTCTGCCATTAGATGTCAAATGGATAGGAAGTGAGGTTTAATCTTCCCAAATTGTCCACAAAATGTCACATCATTATTTGCATGATATATATATATATATATATATATATATATATATATATATATATTATTAACAATAATCATATAGTATCAACATTGCTTTTTTTTATGTAAAATATGTCACATCACGTAGTAATTTTTATAAAATGTGCTTTAAAATAGGTAAAAAATACACATTTACAAGTTTAACTAATAGACATCCCAATCATTACTGTTTTTGCCTGTAGCTTGCACAAAGAAACTTTGCCTGTGTATTCATTTCGTAATAAATGTGTCAAGGTTACACGGCACCAGACTGCAAAGCTACTAAATATGTATTACTTTCTTTTAAAACTAAAGTTTTGAAAAGTTTGTTTTTTAGAATGTGCAGCCTGGGGAACATATTTTCACATCACGTTCACTTTGTGTTAATTTAAACAACACAGGTCTGGCTTTCGGCACAGCTAAGCAGTAGAAACTTATAGAACAAGGCCAGGGGTGATAATACCCAATCGTTGAGCTGTTTTGAAAGTTTCAAAAACTGATTTTGCATTAGAAATGGTAATGTCTCTTCTTTCCCCTAATGCTAAAATAACAGTGACATTTTAAATCACTCTTTTTTCCAAACAGAACATTGCCAAAAGCTAAATGTTTCACACTACTTCAGGTCCCTCAATTATGCTTCATGGCCACATTATTGCCAGAAATTGAAGAATAATTAAATAAGAAAATCCACTTACATGGCAATTAACCTTCAAGTTTAGAATTTATGCATTGGTCTAAAATACATAGAATGTGAAATACTGCTGTGACTACTTACAGTTAACTTCGGATAGAATTTAGGTCAGTATTTCCTGGAAAAAGCAAACAAAATAAATCAGATTTAGGCAGATAGAAATACAAATACAATTTCGGCAATTTTATATTACTTTATAAGTACTAAGTATAAACAATATTGGTAATTCTACAACATAAACTTCAAGAATGGAATAGTTATTAATCAAAAACTTTAATATTAGCTGAATAGTGAGTCTGGATAACAAAACACATTTAAATTACAAACTGATCACTGGTACAAGAACCCCAATTTTACAAATAATATACAATACTATCCAGATATATTCTATACAAATAAATTGAAAATAAAATTCAAATTTAATTGGAGAATCTTTACCAACATCCACCATTTTCTTATTACTTACCAAAAAGCTAAAAAGCTGGTATACAATATTGTGCATAAAAAACTTCTGCAAAATACTATAGCAGTATTTTACCTGGGGCTGGAGTGATGCAATATAAAATATATCTATTGACACATTCGTTGTATCCATTGGGGGATAGCTAACATGCGTTTTTCGAATCTCAATAAAATTCTGTTCTTGACCCATTCTAGATCCTTTTCCTCTATTTCCACATCTTAGACACAGCCTGTGCACATGTCTTTATATTTGCAAGCTGACTGCTTTTCAGAGATCTCTCTTGCTGTTTTTTTATGGAAGTCCGCAAAAAAAGCTGTCAGAACACTAAAATATATGTGCTATCTGGCACCCATTAGGACCTTAGGGCCTGATCTGAGTTTAGTTAATGACTTGGACAAAGAGAAGTTTTGTTTGTTTTATGCTAGGGACTGTACAACCCCCACTTTTATAAGTAATTTGGTTGTTTAAAGGTATCTTTTGCCCCCATTTGCAAAACACATACTTGTTCAATTTAAAAATAAACTCATTTTGAGTGTATTTACTATATGGTGCATTTTTATAATTCACTAGGGTGAATATACCCTAACTGGTCATCTATCAGGAGTAAATGCATTTTTTTTTCAGCGAATTTCATTTTTTTTTTTCATTCAGTTCCTTAATGCCCAGAGGCAGAAACTTGTCACTGCTTGCTCTGGGCTTATAGGTATCTCTTAGTAGCCAATCACGCTTGACATAATTGTCTCCCGTAGATCGGCTGTCCCACAGGCATAGGAAACCACAATATTTTGTGAATCCTCCTTGCATTCCCATCAGCAAGCCAATGACCTTTAGATCCCCACAGATGTTCCACTGGTGTGTTTTTTACTGGATTGCTTCAAGTAGTAACTTCATGCTGTCAAATGACTGCTTTAGGTTAACGGAATTGGCAATGGTTAAACTTGGTTTGGAATTACCATTATGCAGTAGGGCTGCTCTGAAGCTTCTTTTAAAAATGTTAAAGAGTGCATTTATATCATGACAGTAGCACGGAGAGCCATCACTAGTGAAGAATGTTGTCAAGTTATGATTTTGTTTTCTGTAGTGAGTTACAGTTACACTCTTTTGCTTCTGTTTAAGCTTTGAAGTAAAAAGTTCTCCTTTGTCTTTGGAGAGATTTAGATCATGAACGAGATCATTCAGCTCTGCTTGTGTACAGGTCTCTGGTTCTGAATCTTCATTGGCCAAGTAGTTAGGATCAGATGATTCGGTGTTGTAACTGGCTGCAACTCCAGCGCATTCCTCATCACCTTCTACAGAAGCAAGTCCATCATGTGGCAGTACCGGAACTGGCAATAAATCATCAAAGGAACAGGCCTAATAGCAGAATCAAGGCTGGGATATACAATTTTGATGGTCTCGCGGTTCTCTCCACAGCATCAGAATTGCAAATGGCATTGTTGCTTTACGCCGATTTAGCCAGTCACAAAATCCATTGGAACAACTGGTACAGATGACATGTGGAGCCCAAGATTTATCCTGGTCACCAAGTGGAAATATATTTTGTATATTTTTTTTAAGTTCTGTGGTAATTTGGGGACGTTGTGCTTTAGTCGTGAGTGAACCTGGTCTGGATCATTAAGGTAATTTCTAGGCATGATGACAAATAAAATCAATCGCAGTTAGTCTATGGTTGGATTTAAGGTTAGTCTCTAACCTTAAAAAAAGAAAACTTGTTAAATGTTGTAATATGTTAAGGCTATTTATAATGAAATTCACACAATATATAGTTAGCTCCATAACAAAAACTAGACGTGCTAGAGAAAAACAACACCAATTTAAAATCTGCATCAAAAATACTACAAAGCCCACATAAAATTATATCTGATGAAAATGACATGTTGACCTGTGTAATGGACAAACTGACAGTATGAAAGTCCAGAGTAAATGGCATAATGACTTATCATATTGTTGCTTCCTTGTTGATAAACTAGCTTGCTTGGGATGGGTGACTAATAAAAATTGTGCTGCTGCTGCAGTTGAAATGGAGTATCTGGCTGTGCTGTCTGGCAAAAGTGCCAGGATCCTAAAGGGGGTGAAATAAATGACAAATACTTTGGCAGGCAAAACAATTTCTATATTTGCCTTTGAGATGGCTTTGATATGCACATGTACATGCACTTATGGATTGAAATCATCAGTTTTCCAGACTGTAAATTTGAATTGATTGTCAGTTTATTTGACTTTATTTTGACTTTCTCAGAAATATTATTGTTTTAGTATTTGACTTTATTTACAAAGAATAACACTTTTGGACATATAGCACTCTCCCCCACACTTGGTATATTAATGTGTTGTGAATGTGACCCTTGGCATCCTCAATTTCAGCTTTTGCAGATTCTTGTCTTGTACCGAATAAAGCTTACTTCAAATGAGTAATATATAAAGATACATAATCATATTTTAATATATATATATATAAATATATATATATATATATATATTTACTGTGTATATATATATATATATATATATATATATATATATACTCAACTGAAAAGACGTATTTGATTATATATTTGATTTACTCTATAGCAAAACCTACAGCCAAGGAAAGCTTCAGTTATACTGGATAATCTGGGCAAAAGTCGACTCTTATATCTGCAATTTAGCCGTTGGCCTGACTATTTATCACACAATTTTATTGGAAGGCTCTGGGATAATGGTCAATGAGAAATATGTATAAATCAATGCATGTGGCATGTTAATAGCTCTTACAAACTAGCCAATGTCTGTTACAAGCTCACTCATTCTTTTGGATGACTTCAATCTTTCAAAGGACTAAGCATGAATTCAGCAATACAAATGAGACTAGATAGTTGTTTGACTTCTTTATCCAGAACTGTTTTTTTCTTCACTACCTCCACACTGCAAGTGTTAACATTGGTCTAAGAAACAAGAAAAAAACAGAAAAAAACATTTATACTTGCCTAATCATTTGCAACCTCGCTGGAAACCAAAGTGATCCTTTTTGCATATATATCCTTAAGAATGTTGCCTTGGGGGGTATTGCTGTATATGTCACCGGTTGAGATATTCACCCTATTTATCCTTGTGTCCTTGTGGCTACTGTCACTGGGAAAGAATATGATGGGAAATCTAAAATGTTATAGTTGTCACTGGAAAAGTGACAGGAAAGAAATACTCAAATGTTTTGAAAAAATGTTTAGGCTGAATATTTGCTCGACCCGTATTACCAGCAGGGTGCCTGATGTAACTGCAATGAATGGAGCCATGAGAGAATAGGATAGAGAAGTGACAAGCAACTCAATATATGTTTCAAAGTTGTTGTTTTTTTAATTTCAAGTGCCATTATTTATAGTTTTCTTCACATTTAGAAACAGCTTGGTCTTCATAATAATGTAAAGAAATAATAAACAATTTAAATAAAAAAAATAATATGATTAACAATTGTATATGTTCAGTACAAATATTGCAAGCATTACCCCTATACAGTTATCTAAATACAACATTGTTCACAGTAGTAGTCCTTTATATTCTTCCTGTTAGCACTATGTTCTTTACTAAAATCAGGGAATAATTTCATTATTTCATAATAAAATCATTTGATTGAAGAGATGGGTATATGTAAACTGTGCTTAACAGAAGGTAAAAGCACAGAAGGTTTGTGTTGATATGCTGGTGATAAAGGCAGAAACAAAGTAATTGGGACATTTAACTCCTAAAAATAAATACAATCTACATTCTACAAGAGAATTCTAAAATACATTTATTGAATACAAAACACATCAATTTTATGTTTCATTTTACATAATAATTTCCAATTAGTCTCTTGTTGGTATAACAGTTCCACGCATTTCAAGGAACCGAGTCTGCTTCCTCAGGAACACAAAGACCTATTAAAACAAAATTTTCAATAAACATCAGCAAATCAATAACAATGACTTATTAACAACAACTAAAGAAAACACAATTTTCAAAAATATTATATACTTAAATATTGGCATCCCAAATCCCTGTATGAAAGTCAATGGAGCGGTTCTCACACAATATAGTATGGTAGACAAACTATCCTGGTGTCAATAGGACTTTGTAAGGCTCTGGTCCAGCAACAGTACTCCCCAGACACCATTCCCCCAATCTTACACCGCACTCTTCACCTAAAGCAAGCCCTCGCTCAGCCTTGATAGACTGGTTGCATTTTCCAGCACATGGTGCCCCCCGGACTTAGTGTGCAAGGGATGGCGCCTTGGGAAGGACTGGCAAAGGACCGGAAGCCCATAGATAAGCAGTACTATGATTCCAACAGAGACAAGTCCAGAATACAAGCAGGAGGTCATTCACAGGTAATCGGTCCACTAGACGAAGTACACAAAGGCAATACACAAGCAGAGTCGGGGTCACAGGCAAAATGCCAGTCCAGCAGTATACAAACAATAGGTCAGGAACAGGCAATGCAAACAGCAAATAAAGCGAATACATAAACCAGCAGCAAGTCAGCTTAGTTTAACGCTACAGCAGGCACTGGTGATGGCAGGATTGAGGTAGGGACCACTCTGTTCCTAAAATCCCCTTCAGCTGTTCACAGCCTCAGAGTGTGCAGGGGATGTTAAGATAGTACATCTCAGCCTGCACGGATAACAGACTTTTTGAATGATTATATCACAGACGTTTCTCTCCAATCAAGGTGTGCCAGCTAAATCTAGACACTAAATACCGACAACGATTAATCAATCTTTGTAACTTCTCTCACCTAAATCTAAATCATTCTTATATTCATAGAGAAACAAAAACAATATACCCTCATTCATATATTATGTGATGCCACATACTATATTTTATGCTTTATATAAAAGATTTACATTAATAAATCATAGGTAAAAAATCAAGTGACCACCATAATAAATTCAAGGGTGCAATTAGGACTATAGGATAATGTCAGAATTATACAACCAATTATCCAAAAAAAAAACCTGTTACAAGTGCTACAACCAAACTTAACCACCGTGATAAGATTTACTAATACATGTGTTTCAATCTAAAATAACTCATGTGCCTCCTATTTAAATGTATTAGTTACCGAATGTCATGTTATTGAATATTTTTCTTTTAGAATCTAAGCCTAGTAGGTATGGTACTTCCCAAACTCAAACATTTGCCACCTGCAACAATAATGATTATATATATGTATCCTATTGACCAAAAATAAATACTAATTCAAACCCCAATTATATCATCAAAATATTTTATGGTACTCACTTCTCTACTGGTCTTTATTATCCTTCTGTCGAATACACAGTTCAAGCTAAAAGCAGGGAGGCTTGGAGGCAGACAACCTACCAAAGTCCATCACCCTTTAAAGTGACGGCATCCCTGGTGTGTGGGTCGGCTCCTCCCATAGTAAACACCACGTGGGTATGTACACACAACTTTAAGTGGTCTAGAAGAGGACGTAGGCGCTCTCGGTTCATACAGAGAATCCCTTGAACATGGCCTGATTTCTCCCATTTCTGGGAGAAGTCGCTGCCCCACAACGAACCCCCACCTGAGTATTCAAAGGCAATTTTACATGATTCAGAGAAAAAAATGGCGGCACTGCCGGGCACATACACTGCAATTTTAGACAGACCAGCTGGCTTGAATAGGCTGGCTGTCCTGTAAGCAGAAATGCCCTGCACTCCCTTGACAACAGGAGAACAGCTTGGTGCTCCATACCAATGCAAGAACCTGTCTCCATTTTACCCATCCAGACCTTTCCTGACTGATGCCCGCCCTTGTCCTCAGTCTGTCTGACTACACTTTTGCATCATATTCCTCTACTATGCCTTGGTGCTACTGTCACCAGCTCCTGAGTAAAGCACTACCCCCCAAAGGTAATCACCCCTGGTGGGGTTCCCTGGTGAAGCTGTAGGTTGTTGCCCTCTATTCTGTGTCCTATATAAATCCCTGCCAATCAAGTTGGTGACAAGTTGGTGGAGGGTCTACCGCTCAACTGTGAATACCTTGGCAAAATCCCTTTACAATAAAATCCCTTTAAAATAATGCCATAGGCCATCTCAAGAATTTTCCTGCACTATAAGCTCTCTTTCGTCGTCATTACTTACAAAAATGTTACACACAGATTTTGCAGCATTTTGTAGACGTTGGTATTAGCCAGTGGTCACCACAGGTGATATACTCACTGTTCCATGCTGTGGCAGCTCCTCTCCTCTGTTTTGGTGGCTCAGAAAGGTACGTGCTCCTACATGTGTGCCCGCACCTCCCACGGAAATACAGATCATGTCTGAAAAACCTGAGTATCAAGTTGTGTTTTGTGTATTTCTCTGTTTTTTGATAAGTATTATTAAGCTTTTCTGCATGGTAAAGTATCATGTTTTTAAATCTTTAATGATCTCTCTATTCATTTGCATCAAGTAAATAATATTAAGTTTTCCCTAAAACTCTAAAGCCTGGCGGCTGCTGTTGCTTTTGCAGAATTGTTTTTTTCTGCTACCGCTGATAATATTTATGCTGTTTGTTTAGATTATTTATTAATACACAGAAACTTTAATTACTAATTAGAATATGGTATAATTATAGCACAAGCAAAAACGTATATATATATATATGTATATATATATATATATATATATATATATATATATATATATATTTCAAAGAAATACAAAAAGATCTCTGCAAACCAGGTCCCACCAAAAACAAAAAAAAAGAAAAAGAAAAGGAATGGACAGTATAGATAAAATAAATTTCATTTTTAATTATTTAAAAGCTATGCTATAAGTAAACTATAAGTAAATAACTAAACACCTAGATAGGGAATTCATTAGGTATAATGACCCAAACAAACAAAAGATGCACATGCCCCTTCAATTAGTCACTTCAATGATATATTATCTTCAATAGCTTTAACATCTTGTATTTTTTTTAGACCTGTGTTTGTTAATAACACATGATATTCCTATTTAGGAACCCTTAAGGGAATACTCTTAATATTGGTTTTAGCATTAGAAATAAAGTATTTTGTAAGAGAAATGGAGAATGTATTTAACTGATTGATTTGCAGTATATTCATAGGAATCTGACTGTGGCCACCATGCAATATGATTTACTGCCCTCTTCATTTTGTATCGAAAGTTGGGTCCTTATTATTGCTATTGGTAAGATAGTTCTGATCAGAGTCAGTTCCAAACTATTCAGAGCTCAGATCAAAATTTGGGCAATCCACTTTAACATTACTATACCCGTCATTGTCTGGTGTAGAAGGTTGTCAAAATATAACAGATGTCATTGTCTGGTGGTCAGATTTACTGAGCCATACAATGCCTTCAATTGACGGGTAAAGTACAGCTCATTAGAAAAATATCAGTTATGACTTTGTACTTTGGATTTTTTAATCTGATTGGATTTCTCAACCAATTCAATCACTCACACCAAAATTCTACTGTTCCAAGCTCCTCTAGTTCCTATCATTTATGATAAATATGGTCTGTATGCATACTTTCTCATACAAGTCATCTATACTTGTTGTTTGTTAAGACTATTTAGAATACTTTAGAACATTTAGAATGGAACACACCTTTTAGACTGGTTGTGCTTTTCACTCATTTCAGCTTTTTAGATGGCATAGCATGTGCTTGGGATGAAGCAGAAGCAATATATTCTGATCAGCTTTCCACAAATCACTGTTTAGGCTGGGTTTTTGCTGGGCAATGAGAATGGAGTACTATGTTATTTGTAGGCTTCCTTCCAGTGGAAAGTGAATGTTTGTGGGGGATCATGAAATAAAATGAGAAAAATTACTATTTCGATCAAAATGAGAATTTAACCTTTGCAAGATTGCTAGCCTTTCTGCAAAAAAAAAAAAAAAAATAATGGTCCTACAGCAATAAAATTTTACTGTAATGATGTAAGTTTTATTTGTATTTGTTTCTCATGGAAATTAAATTGCCATAAAATTATTTTAGTGTTTGGCTTAGCAAAAATTGTCCATATTCATAATTGGTTTTGTTAAGTGGCAGAAAACTTGAATTACTTTATTATGTTTTTACAACATTTAAAAAAGCCAGAAAACATAAAATGTTTATGTGTAGTTGAAAATCATGTGGACAACTGTAATTCAGTTCCTTAATATTGTCCAGCGTTTTCTTAGAGAACTGAAAGAAAATATATTTTTTTATCTAACTCTCTTGTTACATATATACAGACATCTTTCTTTCACACAGGGCAGGGATATTTAATGATTTTACATGTAGGTAAGTATTGCTGGAGATCAGTTTAAGACATTTCTCACTGACATTTGCCTGTTCTGTCACTGCTATGTTGCATTTTTTTTATTAAAAAGTGTTTAAATGTATCTACTGCTCACCATAGGATCACAGTTATTTCTTTCCTTTGAAATTATTCACATCAACAGATTGTTAGATTTGATGCGGCATTGAAATAGATGCTGCACTTACTGGTGAAAAAATTATTTACCACCCATTTAGTATAGTATTCTGTACACTCATAAATGAATTTGAAACAATTGCAATGATCTTTGTAAGGACAATGCCACACAAACTATTTTTTGGTAGCAGAGATTAAAATTGCAGTTAATGAAAGGTCTCAGGTTTCAGTATATTTTAGCTAAAGATAAGAGCACCTTGGGGTCAAAATTCACATTAAGCTAGCAGATAAGTATATTGCAGTATTGGCAAGACTGCCAAAGTCTGTTGACATGTCTGCTGAGGTCAGATCCAAGAAGTGAGAAAACAATTGTACAAGGCAACAATGGGGCGGACCTGAAAAGTTACAAATGAAAGATCAATAGAGCATATGGCAACTATGTAAGGTCTTGTGTAAAATTAGCTGCTGGGGATAATACACTGGAATTAAAAAATGTTTGTCATTGCGTGCATTATTTTGTGAAAGGATTTATAACCTAAACCCAGGTAAAGAAAGGTGAGGTAATGGTATTAAAGGCTTCACTGAAATGAAAAGTCTGTGTCAGAGCAAAAACAGCAATTTGTAGTTAAGTAATTTAACTATTGACTTTCTGCTGTTGGAGCTGGCTTCGGAATCACAGGCTTCAGTCACTTCCTATATTATCCAAAGCAACTCCTGATAATTATAACTCACAAGCAATCTGCAGATGCATACACATACAGAGTAACCAACTATAGCCAACTCACAAATATCTATGAATGAACATAGGACCTAACCACAGAATTTGTAGCTGTAAGAACTTCTACTACCAATTTGCCATATGCCTAGGATCAGGGAATGACCTACTAATGACTAACTTACCAAAAATTATAGCAAAGTATATTTATTGCAAAATTATAAACAAAGTATTGTCACAAAAATTGCTGAGGATGACTGGGGAACTTGTGAGCCAAAAAAATTACAAACAAATATTTCCATAAATCTAAATAAACTATAAATGGTAAAGCTGGGAATAGACATTTTTTAAATGGTGGCTATATTTATTTCTAAAGTCCTTGAACAGTATTATCACCAGAATTGCATGGGAATGGAGGAAAGTGGAAAGCTTATTCAAAGTGAAACAAATAGGTATTTATGTATCAAATTATGTTTATATAGTATCAAGGGTTATTTAGAATATACATTTTACTCATTAGCGTCTAAGTCAATCTGATACAGTTCTTTACATGTAACTTATTAATTCATTCACAAATTCTACTCTCTATTGTATTGCTGCTGGGCAATCAGTTTAACCAAAGGAAACGTTTATAATATTGTTGTAGTATGTAGTATGTAGATGTAATGTTCATTTTTACTCCCCCCCAAGAAAAAAAAATTAAATGTGTGGAGTCTCCCCTAATATTAAAAAAAATTTTTTTTCTCAGGCTTGGGTCCTGGCTCATTAGGAAATGAGAGGCAGCAAGTCAGCACCCTCCCTGCCTACTTATACCAGGCTGTCTGGAACCTGGCTGGAGTGTATAGTTTCATTCCTTCTGGTACTACCCCTGACAGTGGCAGGAGCCATCATTGGGGGAGAGGACCTCTTTCCTACATTAGGACCCTAATGTTGTAGGGGTCTGAAGGTGGACATGTTATTGGAATTTGGAAGTCTCTTTAGTAAGAGGGGCCCCAGTGTCATGCTTGGGGAGATAAACCACTAGGAGGTGCTATGGCTTACACAAAATAGATGTGAGCCCTGAGAAGGTTCAAGACGCAACCAGGTTTTCTCCAAGGCCTCTAGTGGTGAAGATGTTGTGCTGCTGGTTACTGCCAGGTTGCAGTCCTCGGGCACACCAGAGTGGGCAGGAAGATACATGGTACCACCAAGCAAACGAATTGTCAAGGAAGACTGGAGTCAAGGCAGGCAGCAAGCAAGAGAGATCAGGTCACAACCAGGGGTCAAAAACCAGAGATCCAATAAATAGACACCAGTGACACAGGGGCCACTGAAGACACAGGGAACACAGGAGACACTGGAAGGAACAGGAGGCATAGATGACACAGGAATATTTACAGACAGAGAGGAAAATTGCAACAGAGCAAGGAAATAGGTTGGGAAAAAACAGACTGAGAAACAAGGGGCTAACACAGTAGCTGGACAGAGGAAACACTGGATTAAGCAACAGGTGTACATGAACTTGCTCAGTAGAGCTAGGGGCTCAGCACCAGTGGAGACACGTTACTCCAACGCTGAGTGCTGTGTCTGAGCTAGATAAGTAACCAGGGATGATTAGAAGGCTATTTCCTGATTGGCCGACGGGCTGGGCAAAACTGATAAACTTGGAAGAGCAGGCACGCCCAGGGTCTGAACTGTCTGCATGTGCAGGGGAGAGGTGTCTGCTCTATAGTGAGGAAGGAGTAAGTGTGACACCCAGATAGTACAAAATGTACACTTTTCCATTTTTCCTTTTTGCGTCCCTTACTTTTGGTCTCAAAACCTGGTTACATAGTTACCGTGTTTCCCCGATGATAAGGCATCCCCATCAAATAAGCCACCCCCCGATTTTTGCTCAAACAATTAAAATAAAGCACCCTCCGCAAATAAGACATCCTCCGATACCTGATACGGTGTGCCTCTGTGTGACTCCTCGATGCTGGCTGCAGTGCAGAGTGAAACTGAAAGTAACTTCAAAGGAGTGATCAGAAGGGGACAATGAATGGCACATGAGTGATCAGAAGGGGACAATGAATGGCACAGAGTGATCAGAAGGGGACAATCAATGGCACAAGAGTGATCAGAAGGGGACAATCAATGGAACAGAGTGATCAGAAGGAGACAATCAATGGCACATGAGTGATTTTCAACAATAAATGTGTACTGTAGTCTTCTTCATGGAAAAATAAGACATCCCCCTGAAAATAAGACCTAGGGCATATTTTGGCATTTCAAAAAATAAAAGACAGTGCCTTATTATAGGAGAAACATGGTAATAATTTAGTTACATAGTCAATAATTTTTGTATTCCCTATATTTTAGAAGTTGTATGTTAGAAACAAGAGAGAATCTTTTTGTCAAATTTTTGTCTTTAATGTCAAACAAAAATTAAAGTTAAGTTTTTCTAAACAGTTGGTGTCTAAAAAAGTCCCTTTTTTGTTTTGTTTTTTTGTATTGCTTTCTAGAGGTGGGATGTGGCACTTACATTTCATGACATAGCTTGAGAAAAAGACATAAGTACATCAAGTTCAACAAACAAGGAAATAAACATACTACAAACCAACAAATCACATATAAAACCATATATACAAAGTTGATCCAGAGGAAGGCAAGAAAGCACTTATAAAGAATGGTTCAATTTGCTTCAATAGTGAAAAAAAAAGTCCTCCTGGTCATGTGAGGCAATCAGATGTTCCCTTGATCAACAGTCTCTGGTGTCATTTTTAAAAAAAATTAAATCCCCACTTAAAATCTGTGCTTCTAGCAATCTTTTTTATTCTTAAAGCAATCTATTGAATGTGCTAAAACTACTTCCTGAGGGAGCCTATTCCACATTTTCACAGACCTTACTGTGAAGAATCCCTTCCTTATTTGAAGATTAAACTTCTTCTCTTCCGGGCACAAATGGCCTGATTCATCAATGAAATGCACGTACGTACACGGCGGTCAGCAAACTCTATTAGCACAAGTCGTGCCCGAGTTCTAGTGAACTCGCCTGCCAATTTCCTGCAAAGATGAGCAAAGATCTCGAATAGGCCAATTAAGGCGAATAATTTTCAGCTACGCGATTCAGAAGGAGGCGTTAACCTCAATAATGAGGTGATAGCAATTGATTAGCCTACACCTGCGCCCTGTTCTGTGCGCATCTCCAGTCCATTTTAGAGGTCAGTTTGAATCTTTAATGCTTGATGCTTTTTTTTTTTTTGTAAGTGCTACTTTTTTATGTTACATTCTACTCAATCACAAACTTGCTTCATTTATAGTTACATTTGTTGCACTTCTTGTTACTTTTTGTTTTGGTTGCAACACTGCAAACTCATTTCTATCAAGCTGGATATATACTAAGTGGCACTTTCAAATATGTCATCACACAATAGTATGAGTGTAAAAAATATGTGAACAAACATTTGTGACCTGATAAAAATTTCCTTCTAGTTTGATTTTAAAGAAATCAAATATTTTAGTAAAGGATTATAGGCAAACATGTTATAATATATGTATTAAAGAACATTTAGTGATTTCACTTGTGTGTGTATGTCAAAATACATTTAAATGTATAGAAATACATATGCATTTTCATTAGTACTATTTTAACTGGACTGGTTTGTGTGTGTGTAATATTTAAGGATATAATTATATATGTAGATCAGGCATCGGGCAACGTTTAGATAGGCGCCTATGTAGAGGAACTGAACTCAGTTAACTCTTGCCCAACAGGAAAGAAATTAGTCAAGATGCTTTTTTCTTAGCGCATATAGATGTTTTAAACATTTGAACAGCACAAACTTTTGTTTTTAGGGCTAAAGGTAATATGTGTGCCATTAGAAAGAATGATTTTTTAGGGGAACAGTGACTTTTAATGCAAGCTCGCCAGTGTAAAACTGCCTGGGATGCGCTGCTCCAGAAGCGAGATCATTTCTGTTACTAACTTCCGCACGAATATGCCAGCGCCTGAAATTTAGTTTGTGAATTGAGCGAAGGCTTCCAATTTTAAATCACGAAGATGGGACCAAGCCTCCGATTTTGCTTGGTGAATCAGGGCCAAAGAGTGCTCGATTTTCCTTTGCAATGACCTTTAAGTATTTATGACTAGACACATGTAGCGGATTGTTTCCTTTTTCTCACTGTACTTGTATTTCATAAATCAATTAATTATTTCTTAAACTCTATTTTTCTACATAATAACTGCTCAGATGGTTTCATATCTGAATAGTTCACAATTTTCAATTACCTCTGTCTCAGATTGTTTTCCTTTATTAAGTTTTACAGTAACTACATTTTTCTTAGCATCAAAACATCTACAGCTCTAATTAAACTGTGCAGGAAATAAAATACTAGTCACAAAGATAATTCAATTTAAACATTTCAATCTATTAAAAGTCAGATTTGTGAACAAAAAAATTACCATTTTTAACCTATGATTGTTCCCATGATACAACAGATGTGATCTGTAGACACCCCCAGGAATTGTCTCTTCTCTGCAGACCTAATGAAGGAAAGTGCACCAAAATAACATCCGGCATCATAGGTCATGATGTTCAGTAGTACATATGGTCTTGCTTAATTATATTATGTTAAATGTGATTTTTGTTTTATTTCCTAGAGATGGTCAACATATGGTAAACTGCATATTGGACAATGATAAGGTCAACCTAATCAAAATTAATTTCACAATAAAGCCGGAATGACGCTGTATCTCTCCAACAAGTTTGTAACTTGCAATAGTATTTAAAGTTGATTCTTTCCCCATGAATAGATATTAACATGCAAAGCAATATAATCGGTACAAAGTGACCTTTAAAGGAGTAATAATAAAAAGCATACTAGTTAATCAAACAGAAAGATATTGCCAGCTTGAATTCTAATTAAAAAAAACTTGCCCAATATTACCTCTTCATTTATTTTTCACTTTTTATCATTGAGCACAAGAAATCTTTAAATACAATGTAAATACCAAGTGATGCACATAATGGATGACTGACACCAAAATGTCATTGTCAATATCCTGCAATTTAGCAAAACTACCACAAATTGCTTCTGAATCATACAGTTTATTAGCTGCCGTCTTTGTTTTAAGTGTGAAAGAAATATAATACAAATCCTTGAAAAGTTTAATGTTTTTAGCCAAACAAGATGAAAAGTTTCAAAAAGGCATAAAGCACCTAATGCTTGCTTTGAAATGTAAATGGCTTAAAGTGCAAATCTATACAAGCACACCAATTTACAAAGCATTTGCAGAAACAATATAATAATTATTCTTCCTTCCTATTAATTTTTAACAGAAAAAAAATGAAATACACATCTAAGCATTGAAACATTTGTAACGGCAAAATTATTTTACTTTACTGTTTTGCATGGGGTGGAGTGAGGTTAGGAACTGTTGAAAAAATCTTGCTGTCTGTGTCTCAACTAGGAAGCATCACATATTATAATATTATACAACAGTTTCACAGTTTTAGTGATTTATTTCTATATAGTATACATTAATTATGCATCTTACTAAAACACTTTAACATGCTATCTTTTTGTTACTCCTTAGCTGTTAGCAAAACTAAAAGCTGGACTCCAGGCAGATATAAAAATACATTATTCTAGGTAATTTTAATGCAATTAGTGTAAGTACATGAGTTCTACCTAGTAGCAGCCTTGCATTGCTGTCCACTTGTACAAAAAGAACCATTTCAGTCTATTCTGCATATATACATGGGGATATTACTATATACCTTATATCCTATCAATACTGAATATCAACTGTCCCACATTCCCAATAGTATCCCCATACGGTTAGCAGAATACAATAATTTTCAACACAGTGAACATGCTTGTATTATGGCCATGTATTACTTTCCTAAAGCGACAAACTTCTGCACCAACCTACAAAGTATGTCTCTTTATTATTTAAAAAGCACCAATATAAATGAAAACTACAAAGGTTCAGCCAACAATAATGTTACATTAGCATAAAAAAATCATTGCTACATTACCGAAATTCCCAATTTTGTAATTTCAATTCTAGTAAAACAATTTTGCTAAAACAAATTATTGTCAGGACAGAATGGCCTGTAACCTGATAAACAGTATAGTACATAGTATAGTAAAAAAAAATCTTTTATGGTTATAAAAATGTACAATAATTTAGTATTTTATGACTGCCAAGAAACTCCATGACTTTAATCTATATGTCTATTTAGCTTCTAATCTCAATAGACAGTGCTTTCAGCTACTGCCTCTGGATCTCTTAGGATTACAGTGTTACATTGAAAAATATAAACTGGCTGTTTATATTATATACAATGTTTTAGCTGATACTGTCATTTTGAAAAGAAATTGCTTTAGGCACCTTCTGGACTATGGCCTAAAGTCAGTCTTGGCAAAAGGTACAAACAAGTACCTTGTGGGATCAGAAATAAACATTAAGGATAAGGAAATGTTGTATGCTAGTAACAGATATTAAAGAACACTTAAGTAACAGAACACTTAAGTAACAGTTTTTTAAGAACACTGTATATAACGGTTCTATTCCTTTGTAACAGTTTTACAATTTTTATATAGTTTTAATTGTTTGGTAAAAAATAATATATTTGTATGTAATGCACAGGCTTGGCAGAAAATATATGAAATTAAAAACTGTTTTTTTTTTATATTGACATATTCAGTTATGTGTCTTAGTTTAAAAGGATTTTTAAGCCATTACAGAAAAAGTAAAGGTAAAACAGACCTTGTACCTTCTATTAATTTTGTTTCTTTTGTGAATATGTACCTTTCTAATGCTGATATTTCAATAGGCTTTCTTATACCCTCAGTAAAGTAAAGTCTGCAAAGTTTTTTTTAAGGTCCTGCAGCTGCTTGTTTTCTTCTGTGCCCCATATTTTTTATTCTGTCTTATTTCAATTACTTTGATGTCATTGACATTGATTATTCTGCACATGTGAAAAGTCAGGCTTCATGACATCAAGGGTATTTAATACAAATGAATGATTCAGCACCAGATTTTGCTATTATTATTAGCCAGTCCAGTATTTATTTAGCACAAACATATTACACAGTGCTTCACAAAAAAATAACAAAAATAAAAAATGTATTGTACTGAAAATTTCTAGACTTAAAAATATATTCTGACATTGGTCTACTTACAACTTATATTTGAAATGTTATATATATATATATATATTTTTTTTTTTTTTTTTTTTAGTGTAACCCAGGGGTCCCCAACCCCGGTTTGCAGCCTACTAGTGAGCCACGGCCGTCTCACATGTGGGCTGCAAGAGAACGGAGACCAACAGGCGTCCACGGCTCTGGCCGTTGCACCCCCCAGCGGAATCAGGAGAAGGCACCGGCTAGAGCTGCGGACCATGTCTCCCATACGGATCACAAGCTCAGGTCACCCACTTTCCCATCGCAGGTCTGAGCAGGCAGGTTCTTGCATCATGACATCACTCAAGGGAAAGTTTCTTCCACATTCACTGACAGACGGGTCCTACTTTTGTCTTATATTGCCATGTTCAGTACTTTGACCTAAGTACTTCTTCCGTTTCTAAAAAAAAAAAAAAAATTGCATAAAAGAAATTTAGAAGGTAGAACAAATGGGACTGTGGCTCCATTTGTTTTTATTTTTCAGACAAATTAGATTTTAGGAAAGTAAAGAATACTTGTTGCGTTAATGAAAAATAAAGTTCCTTATAACAGCCTATACAATGAACTGAAATTTAAAGGTCATCAGCTTGTCCTGCTTATTCTGCAAACTACATCCCCCCATGTAATTGCATTTTGTAGCCATTTCTGTTTTTAGGTTTAGATTACTTTGTTGCCCTGGACATTTAAACTAAAGTCAGGGGTGTAGTAGGAAAAAAACAAGAGGCGGCATGATACATGCCCGCCCCACTACAACCCTGCCTATGTGTCCACTCAAAGGGGAAGAAACTTCCCCCAGAGTGACGTCATGATACCAGAACTCGCCCACTCTCCTCTCGCAGGTCTGAGCCTACAAGAACATATAGTCCGTAGCTCTGGCTGGTACGCCACCACCCAGCAGGGTCCTTCTTTTAACCCTGAGCGGGGGAAGGGCAGACCGGCCAGAGCCACGGACCACCAAAGAATTCATTGCAAAATAGGAGTGGGCACGTGTGCCCATTCCCAGAAAAAGTGAGGGCATGGCGCTCCTACCTGTGCCTGTCCCACTACACCCCTGGCTATGGTCCTTTTGAAAGATATATTAATCAATATACAATGGCCTCAGAAAAAATTCAGACCCCCTTTAATTTTTCTATTTTTTTATGTTGCAGCCTGATGCTACAGTTTTTTTAATTCTTTTTTTTTTATCACTAATCCACACTTGGTACCCGATAATAACAAAGTAAAACCAAAATTAATTTACCAATCTGTCAATTATAGCTTCTAAAACCTTAATAAAACACATTTGCCAATAAAAGCATAAACATGAATTTTTAGGTTGTGTAGCTTGTCAAAAGTACAATATATTAAAAAAAAATTAAAATACATACTTTAGCAAACAGAGTAAAACTGTACAGTGCAAATTGTTTTTAATGTAGAAAACTTTGGAACATTTCCTAATAGACTTGATGTCAAAGTGAACTACTTTTCTTTCTCAAGTAAAATTAATTCACCGAAAATTTATGACTGTGCTGCAAATCTGAAAGCATTTTATATCATATTTAGTAACTTTTGTCTGCATTTAGAAACCCCATTTATAGTATAATTTTCTGAGCCATGAAAAAATTGTTCTTTTTATTACATTAGACTATGAAGCAATAGTAAATGTACAGAATACAAAAGTGAAATGTAAATATGTTTATTGAAATTGCTCTATATTTGTTTCAAAGATAACAAACAAGTGTAAATATTGAAACCTAATGTACTGTATCAGATTGTTAACAATACTTTGAGGTAGGTGTATTTCAAGGCAAAAGTTTTTTCTCTATAATATGTCACAATATCGCATCCTTGAAACATGTTTTCTCAAAATGACTTATTGTATGAAAAAGAAATATTGCTGTTTTGACTCTTTAAAGTAACCATATTGCATCATATATGAATAAATCATAAATTTATGTAAAGTGCAGATACTGGATACATATTGCATGTTGGTTTCTTTGGAGCTGATTTATTATAGCTATTAAAGTGTTTCTTACATAGAAGCAGTTTTTTTTTTCAGGGATCATGAATTACTGATCTCTATAGCTGTGGGAATTGTGGAAGCATTAGTGTTATTGTACTGGATGGTTATCTAGAAGTTACTGTAGGTAGGGTCTGTGTCAGGAGGGGAATGTAGTACTTTTTGAGTATAAATGACTCAAGAGAGAAAAAAGGGTCAATCTTGAACTGATAGGCAACACTCCACATATTAATGGGCTTATTTTAAACAAAATTCATTATTTATAAAAGGGAATTCTGTGAAATATTTAATAAGGTAGGTAATAGGAATCCCTAAACTTTATTGTACATATTTTTTTTTTAAAAAAAGAGCTCAACATTCACCCAGGTTAAAAAAAAAAATAATAAAATTCAACAGGGTTTGCTCTACATATTAGACCAGACCCCACCTATTTTAATTGACATATTTGCTAGGCTAAATCTTAACCATTGAATAGATAATACATAGTTATTGTTGAATATGAAAAGTAAGTCCCCCCTTTCCATGCAAATAAAACTGTCAAATGCACAAAGCAAATGTTCTAGCAAAACTTTGCAGGGAACTAATTTTGAAAAATATGGCTGCCAACATTTGGCGTAAATTGCAAAGCCTTTAAAAATGATATTGCTGCCAACATTTGGGGGGTGGTCAGGGGTAAAAGTTAAAAAAAAAAAAAAAAGCATAAAAAAGTGTTTTTATAGCAGACAAAGGATTAATTAGCATGGGAATGTCACTCAGTACCCATGCTTCCATCAATATTAGGTTATTGTTCTAAATCATCAAGTCAACAAGTTTAGTACAAAAGATTCACATAACTTACCTTAATGCTGTAGGTATGTATGTATTCAAAAAAAAAAAGAAAACCAAGGAATCTCCCTAACATAAAGACCAGACCCTTTTGCATGGAACCTGAAACCTGAAAAATGGGGACAGCAAGATTGTTGTCCATAATGGGATTCCCTAAACCTTAACCATACCAGTCCTCTGCTTTCACCCAACAGCAGAAGGACCAATGTTAGGGGAAAGGAATCTGAAAGCTGCCTTTTACAAATGGGACCACAGATTCCTCAACACCCTGGGGAATAATTACATAAATTTTAATGTATTCAATTCAATTTTGGAAAGGAATTTTTGGTCAGGAAAAGTCTGCTCTGTTTGTTGTCACTTCATGAGTTACATGATAAAGCCTTAGGAAGGATGCATAATAGGTAAATTGATAAATGTAAATTTTGTAAGGAATGTTTTTGCATTTACATATGCAACACTTAAAAAGTAGCACATTTATTTAAAAAAATGAATGAATACTCTATTTTCTTCTTCACTGTTTTGAAATTACTTTCAAATGTCAAGACTACAAAGCCTCAAGGCAAGTGACTTTGTTTATTGACAAGGCTTCACAACATTTCTTTTGGGAACAAAACATTATGGCAGAAAATATAAATTAAACATCCAGTTAAAAGTGCTTTGGTTTGCAAACTTCTTACTTAAAGGTTTCAATAGTTTTATTAAGGTTTTTTTAAACAAATGTTGCATAACAAAAATAGAGATACATTACAATGTGCATATTAGAAGTCATAGCACAATACTATAAATGAAAAAGAAAACAATAACAATACAAATAAATTAAAAGAAGACAGAAGGGGGGAAAAAAGATAAGTCCAGGAAGACATTGTATAGAACACTAGTTAAAACTACCGTATTTTTCGGACCATTAGACGCTCCGGACTATAAGACGCACCAGGTTTTCCGCACGGGAAAACAAGAAAAAAAAAATTCATTTGATTTCCCCTGAGATCCAGCGTGCGGCACTTGTGCCCGCCCACAAAGGCGGCGCCGATTGATTTCATGAATGCCGATCGGCGCCGCCTTCATGGGCGGGCACAAGTGCCACACGCTGGAAGACAGGGAAACACAGAGGAGGAACACAGACAGAGGCAGATAGCAGCCTCCTACAGAGGAGGAACACAGACATTGGCTGCTATCTGCCTCTGTCTGTGTTCCTCCTCTGTGTTTCCCTGTCTTCCAGCGTGTGACACTTGTGCCCGCCCACAAAGGCGGCGCCGATTGATTTAATGAATGCCGATCGGCGCCGCCTTCATGGGCGGGCACAAGTGCCACACGCTGGAAGACAGGGAAACACAGAGGAGGAACACAGACAGAGGCAGATAGCAGCCTCCTACAGAGGAGGAACACAGACATTGGCTGCTATCTGCCTCTGTCTGTGTTCCTCCTCTGTGTTTCCCTGTCTTCCAGCGTAGGACACTTGTGCCCGCCCACAAAGGCGGCGCCGATTGATTTAATGAATGCCGATCGGCGCCGCCTTCGTGGGCGGGCACAAGTGCCGCACGCTGGGACACAGAGGAGGAACACAGACATTGGCTGCTATCTGCCTCTGTCTGTGTTCCTCCTCTGTGTTTCCCTGTCTTCCAGCGTAGGACACTTGTGCCCGCCCACAAAGGCGGCGCCGATTGATTTCGTGGGCGGGCACAAGTGCCGCACGCTGGGACACAGGAAGAGGACACTGGCTGCGGGGACCGGCGGGGATACAGGTAAGTAAAAAAATATGCATTCGGACCATAAGACGCACCCTGATTTTCCCCCCACTTTAGGGGGAAAAAAAGTGCGTCTTATGGTCCGAAAAATACGGTAGTTAGTAGTCCATACCTGGAGAGTTGTCAGGTCAACTGCACATTTGGGAGAGAATACTGCTGCCAGGGTTCCCAGATGATGCTCATGTATTTGTAATAAATGGTTATCTGAAGATAAGTAATGGTAATAAGAGGTTAACTGCATGATGCTTCTGTGTCCCGACTGTCCTATCCCCCTCTTTCCACAACTGCTACCTTTATACCTGTACATCCATATCTTTATACATTTTGGGGACTGTTGCTTAATATTTAAAGCTGCATAATTGTAATAATGGTTTAATAAATTTAATTCTTTGAAGTTATCGTTCAAACCTTAGACATGTGCTGTATATACTTAAAACATAAACTGAAATTTTTGTTGCCCTCAAAATGCTATTGAAATAAGAATCCTGGTTTATAATCAAGTCATTCCAGTAAGGGTGTTCTCACAGTGTTCTCATGAAAGGTGTACAAAAGCTTGCAGTTTATCTACTTGTGTCTACTACAGCTACATCTACTGGTGTCCAACAACCATGCATAACCATCCATATGATTTATTTTTTCTTTTAAATAAATGTTTTAACCTCCTTAGCGGTTCATTTCTTTCCGGTTTTATTTTTCTAAAAGCAGTACATTGTTTTTCATGAAAATTTATTTTTCCAGTATAATATAATAGTATGCATTTAATAAAGTTTGAAACACAAAATCATGTAAAAACAATAAATTGAATAAATAAAAAAATCTATATATTTAAAAAAACTACATAATATACTGACCTGTAACTTCTTTGATTGTAATCAATGCTTGTGTATAAATAGTGAATTTCAATTAATTTCAAAATGCATTGACTTTGTTGAAAATATTGCTGTGGGGAAAGCAAAGAGGTCTGCAAGAAAAGGTTTTTGCACTGTTCAAAACTGTTCAAAATGACTGTTTACAGTTTTTAGATAAAAATATGTAAAGTTAGAGCTTTCATTGTTACCAACCACACAGTTGGTAAGCCAACTGAGATTTCAGCCATAACTGCCAGTAACATTTACATTCAAACTAATTATACAACAGAACAAATGTGATTTTTAAGGCAGACACAAAAAAAATATATATTAAAAATATATATTCATAAGATTAATTAATCAATTTAAATAAGTCTTATATAGATACTGTTTACAGTGTTATAACCATAACCACCAATTACAACACCATATATAACAATGCTGTATGAAACTTTAACAACTGCCAAAACATTGGCTTGATGCATCAACTGTACGTAGGACAGTAATTAATGCCCACACTTGACGCGTTTCATCACAATAACTTCATCAGGGGAATCGGGCAAAGCTATGGGTAAAACAATGCATAGCCATAATAATCCCATGTGGGTTTCTCTTTATACCACCCACAGCATCTGTCCCATCATGATATGTGTATAGCAAAAACCAGAAAACACCTACCAATAATCGGATCCTGATCATTGTCAGAAGGCATCATAGAGATAAGTGACCTCCCTAATCCATGGAGAGGTGACTCAGGGGAATAGAAGAATCCTTGCATGGCCGGAAAGAGGAGGCACCGATCCGCATCATGCATAAAGTATGTCATCCCTAATGTGAAGCATGGAGATCAATCTCTAAAATTCTGCTAGTGTGGAAATTGAAGGTAAGATAAATGCAGCATGTGACCAGAAAATAATGAAGGACAACTTCATTCTTCAGTCCAGAGCCTGCACATAGGATGCACTTGTATTTTCCAGCATGACAATGATACAAAACACGAGGCCAAGTTGACCCTTCAGTAGCTACAGCAGTAAAGTCAATGTGCTGGAGTGGCCATTACAGTCTCCTCATCTCAATATCATTGAATGACTTTGGTGTGAAGTCAAATGTACAACATACAACCAAAATTTTGCAGGACCTGGATGCTTTTTTGCAAGAAGATTGGACAGCTTTACCACCTAAGAAAATCGAAAGTCTCATCCACAACTATTACAAAAAAATGCATACTGGTGGTGATGCTAAAGGGGGTAATACACAGTATTAAGAACTAAGAGTATGAGCAAACATTTAAACAGGGCCAATCTCACTATTAGTGACCAACTGCAACATCTTTCCATCCCATTGTAGTGCAATCAGGTATAGCCTGCATGAGAGTGGCAACTTCACTCTGAATTTAGATGCAAAGCAACAGCTTTTCAACACCATCAGAGGAATCTGCATTAGGTGAACTTCACTTGTAATATAAACAGGTATTTGTTGGACTTTTTAAAAGGGCAAATTGAAAGTCCAGATAGACTTCTAAATACATTTTTCTGGATTTTTATGGGAGGCTATAATTCTATAATTCTATAAACATCTAAGAAAGCATAAAGTAATCACTTATAAACAAAAGACAAGAAAGTGTTTACAGCAAAAGATAATAAAGTAAGAAATACATACAATGGTTATATTTATAAATGTTTTTAGCCAAGATTCATCCAACTTTTAACCAAATTGTACACACTTTACACATTAGATTATATTACAAAATAGGTGAATCAACTTTTACTAATGATTTATACATTTTCTAACTGAATCCAATGTAAAAAAAGGAGTTGATTTTGGGTAAAAGATGGACAAATTATTTATAAGAAGACCTTTAATTGTTAAAAATCATGTTAGGGGCCAGGCTAAAATGGTGGATTACAGCACTGGGATACTGGTGCTGGTATATTTTGGCACATAAGGTTTGGT
Organism: Pyxicephalus adspersus; assembly: GCF_032062135.1. Lineage (NCBI taxonomy): Eukaryota > Metazoa > Chordata > Amphibia > Anura > Pyxicephalidae > Pyxicephalus > Pyxicephalus adspersus. Next base: position 105,905,645 of record NC_092862.1, on the reverse strand, counting down.
CTTTCTTGCTAAGTATTTGGAAACAGGAAAGCAAATTGGTTACATTTACATTTAAAGATTGGTTTTAGGTTTAAAGAAGAAATAAACATGCACTATTTATCTGTCCCTATTCCCTCACAGGACATTGCCATCTTTTTCTCTCTTCTCTTCCTGGAGCCATCTTGATTGTGATGATGTAACTCCCGCTGATGATGTAATGACCTGCATGAATGTGGATTCTTAAAAGTGGAACTTTAGTTTTGTTTAAATAACAATTATTGTTGGAGCTAGTCCTATACACAAAGAACATCTAAAATCAGCTTAGTGCATATACGGTATATTGTACTTGTCTCAGCTGAAAAGAACAATATTCTGCTTTTAATTACAACACAACTTTGTTCTGTGTTTTGTGCTAAATCAATGCAGAATGTATAAATAAAAATATTTATGATAGCACAGATGACCAGAAAAACTACCTAAAAGGGATGTGCTAGGAAAATACTTGCATGGATTCTGCATTAAAATGGAAACAGTTGTACAGCTTCACCACTTGTGTCATATTTATCTGTCTTTTCCCTTGGCTGCCTCCATTTATCATGTCTTCATTCTTCTTTTGCAATATCTTGCCAGATATTCCGTTGTGTTCATCAAGCAGAGAGTCTCATCAGCATCACAATCTGCTCGACTTCCTAATGGTCTTTAGTGATTTTGTTTAAAGAAATTGAAGATTCTGCTTAACAAACACTTCGGAAACCTTTCAAAATGAAAGAGAAGGTGTGTTGCAACGCACTGTACATAACAATGAGCTATGTGCTTTGGAAGAATTGATAGATGCTTTCTTTATTAGTATAATAGTGGTAGTATGATTTTAATTGGTATTCTATTTTGTTATTGTCTTGTAGATTTGTCAAACAAGTAAACAAGTATTATTATAAAAAGAAGAAAAAGTTTACGTTTTGGAAAGATATCACGATTGCAAATAAAGGGGAACAAATCAAACCAATTAAAATGATGTTTTGCATATTTATTGCTTGGTTACTGTTCTCATTGCCCCTCTATGACTTTGACTATATTGAAGAGAATTTGTTAAAATGACAATCTCCACCCCACTTTCATACTAGTCAAGCTCTATATCTAGGGGCATCTGGTGGCAAACCCTAAACAAACTGTCATATACAATAGTTGATGTAATGATTGCAATATAGAAAGCTAGGATGTCTGAGACAGGTCAGCTTCAGCGTGGGCCTTACTGTTTGACAATGAACTGGTTTCCCTTTTTTTACAACAAATGGGATGAGGCAATAGGGACTGCTTTTTTTTAGCCCCTGGACCGACTGTGCATGCAGAACTTTTTTTTACACCATAATTAGAACCTAGAGTCTGCTGAAAAAAAAAAGAGAAAAGGGCAAAACATAAATACAAACAAAATTAAACATAGGTGTGTGTTTTAATATACAGGGGTCAACTTTGTGTAATACGGTGCAACATTATTAGGATGTAGCAGTAAGTACAGGAAAGGGCCGTACATGTAGGGATCAAGAAAAGGTCTACATAGCCTTTTGTGTGTTGCATTTGTAAATGAGCCATCAAAAAATATGTTACTTAAAAGGTTTCCAAGGTTTGGTTGGGTTGGGTTCATCACATGAAAATCAAATGTGGCCTGAGACTTTCTGAAGCCTAAAGTAGAGATGGACATAAGGGGCAGGTGATTTACTAGGCTTTTCTTTTCATTGCTTCTCCTCTCAGTTTTCCCCAGTGCTGCAGCACTATTGAAATGTACAATCTACATGTTGCACCCATTTAGCTTAAAGATTTTTCAGTAGATTAATGTAGACCAAGATTAAAAGATTGCTGACTGGCCATTCATCATTTAAACCTTTTGTTTTAAATAAACTGTAATGTGAGTGCCTCCTTGATCACCATGCTGTACAGTGTGTAAATTGCATCCAGGCCACATATGCTACTCTGCTGTGTGTTAAATGCTTGCCTGTCTCCAACCTTCAAGTACTTTATCACTCAGGAAATTATTGCATAGGAAATACAAAGAAAAAACAATCTTTTTTTTAAACTATTCCCGGGTCACTAACCAAAATAATAAAGCAAGAAAAGCATCATGGCTACCAACCAATTAGTATTATTAGTAGGAGTCCTGATAGACTGTTAGTAGTCCTGATAGACTGTTTAAAGAGATACAGGGCAAAATGATAGTGTTGATGATGCAGATCAAAAGACCTTTTTTCTGACCACCAAGTGATCTTCTGCAACACCCACCTGGTCAGAAAATACCCCATTATCCATGTTATCCATAACATTGTCACGTCAAATGGGCAAAGCCACTGCTCCTTCTATGCTCCAATACCACCCAACACCTGGTGCAAGCTGTGATGAAACAGTGAGGGATTGCTGGAAAGGTAAGTAGTATTACTGGGTGCGAGGACAGTTTCAACCGAGCAGTGACGGTATCTCTTTTGATTAAGATGTTTTTATATATAAAAAAAGCTTATTTTTGTACTAGAATCCATTATGATGTGCTTTTACCAATTTCTTTCCTGTCAGGCTAGATTTTTTGCAATATGTCTTTACTAAATAACCCTTTGCTTTATTACTACACCATTAAGATCACAGCTATGTCATCAGAAGTAAGAAAAATTTTAATCATAATGTTTAAAAAGTGCCCCTCTTAAACTGGCAAAGAAAGAAGAGATCCATTAGTGATGAAAGGATGTTAACAGATTGCCAGAGAAAGCTTTGCATGGAAAAAGCAAAGGATTGAAATACAATTAGCATGTCATTTTCAGGCTAAAACAGATGGTTTGAGGACTTGGCTTTGCAGGAATTTACAGTATGTGTCAGTTGGAAAAAGAAACTGGTTGTCAGATGATAGAATAGCAAAGAAATGTGTAGCTAATATTTTCAAATAATAAATGTGTGGAACAAAGCTTATGGAACCCGATAAAATAGAATACACCTAGATAAGATTGTTTGATTGTATCTTACATCCCTTCATCATAAAGTGCTTGTTCCTATATATTGTGTACACAAATTGTGTTTCTGTCCATTAAATAACATTATATTTTCTTCCTCAATTTTATCCTCAAATGAAATGTTCATAAATATTCAAATATCCAAATACATAACATACAAGATATCCAGCACATTCACATTGATGTTTCTGAATACAAAAATGACAATCCAAAAGCACAATTTGGAGAAAATAACACTTACTGGACACCGCCATCTTCTTCCTTCTTCTGGGTAAGTTACCCGATCTCGCTCTGTGCAGGCACAATTTCTTTTTCTGTTGCAGGGAACAAACTCCACTTGGCCGAGGTCAGGCATGCACAGAAAGAGGCAGCCTGAAGCCTCCTGGGATACATGACGTTAGCATCTTAGGAGGCTCTGCGCTCCTATTCAGTCTTTACCACCACTGAGGTAAAGACAGAATGGGAAGGGGTTTCCCCTTTACAAAAAACCCGAGCTAATTTTCACTTTTTATAAAAGGGTTATCCACTCTTTTATATACAGTAAACATCATGGTGATAGGTTTGCTTTAAGGACAAAATATCCCATGTTCCACAGTTGAAAACATAATTTCTTATCTTAAGTATAATGATTTAAAGTGTGCCCATGCTGAGAGATTATGCAATCTGCCATTGCTGAACTAAAGAATGATATTTACCTGGATTGAAACCTGATTGTTTGGCTTCACACCTGTAATACGCATGCACCTAACTGTGGCACAAATTGTGCCATAATTAGGGGAATACCTGGGCTGCATACTCACTCTGGGTCTGGTATTTAGTATTAAAGGCAGAAGATCAGAGAACTCCCTAGCTAAACTGAGATCCTGGTCAGTAATGGCAGTTTACATAATCTCTTAGCATACTTCATCTTTAATGAAAATAAACATTTCTTATCACCAGAAAACCACCAGGTTTACCACTTTATCTCATTAATCTGAAAACAGCGAAAACAGAATTTTAGCCAACTTATTAAAAAGAAAAAACTGAAATAGCTGACAATGCAAAAAAAAAAAACAAACATAAATTTCTTGCTATATATTTTGTATCCAGGCCCGGAATGTCCTGGAAGCAATGGGTGGGCCAGGCACTTCATCCCACTGCCAGATACACAATTTATGGGTGAATATGAAGCACCTGGCTAGTCATATTAAAAGGACCTGAGGCCAGACCGAAAAACTGAGCGCATCCTAAGAGCTTGTGTCTCCTACACTTTAGGTCTGTTGGACGAGCAACTCTGGAGGGAGTGTGCAAGAGGGAGCCAAAAGTCTGAGATTTGAGATATGGTGATGACACTGATCCCTTTCAAGGGAAAACCTTTGATGATTGCTTTCTGGTATTGTTGGCAGATGGGAGTCTGAAATGCCTATCAATCTATCTGTCTATCTATCTATCTATCTATCTATCTATCTATCTATCTATCTATCTATCTATTGGGATCAAGATCACCTTTATTACACTCTGGAATGTTGATGTGCTAAGAGGGTGCATATCAAAAATGTTATTTCAGTATTTACTAACCATATCTTCACCCAGCATGGTGTCACTTAGAAATGTTCATTGCTAAGTACTCTTAAAAAAGTGTCAATATGTACTTTACTTTGAGTCTCTAAAAGACTCTGCATGAGCATGTTCCTGCTGGTATGTCAGTATGTGCTTGTCCAAATTCATCATGCGTATTCAGCACACACTGAAATTTTTATTGCTACCAGGTCCTATTGTTTCCATCTTCTTTGCCTGCTTTTAATTAAATTAAGAGAAATCCTCTCATACAAAACAGGAACAACTGGAGTAAAATAGGACAGCAAGGCATAGAGTATTGAACCTACAGTAAATGACATTTTTGTTTTGGATAGAGTTGGGAAGAGTTAAGGTTTTTTTTTTTTTTTTTTTTAAACATTCTTTATTTAAAATTTTTCAATCAAACAAAATACAGAATACAGACTCAGCATGAGACAGAAGATAACATATCTGCCAGTCTTTATTTTTTGCAGCTTTACAGCAGCTGATTTCTTGTCCATTGTTTGACATTCGAACATTGGATGTCACTCTCTAGCCACTCTATTATATTTTACCAAAATGTAATTTGACCACATGATTATCAGATTAGAGAGAAATACTAAGAGTGTGTGCAGTCTGTATTTAGTCCCTTTAATACTGAAACCAGGGGAAAGCTTAGATCCCACCCACGGTTGCAAAGTATCATGTCAGGATGAACAAAGTGGCCTGCATGGAGGAACTCAGGGATATTAGCCATGGCAAATTGAAAATATACCAATACATGGTCTAATATCTAATAATGTATAGACAAGTGTAGCTTTCCTAAATTAGTGTCTGTTCCCCTAGACCCAGACAATAGCAGCCACCTGTTACAGCATAGGATACATATAATTTTAATTTAATTCTAATTTTTAATTTTAAGTTTAATTTTTAATTTTTTTTATTCATGTAAGCTAGAGCTCATCATATCACAGCCTTATTCTGCAGGACCAATAAATTGTAAGCCACGGACATGACTGTCACCTTTCCTAGTTTTTTTATTTTATTTTGAACCTCAGCTTGTTATATTTTATCTGTTTCTTAAAATACTAGTAAAGTAAAACATTATTTGGGATAAAAATGGAAATCAGTGTAAACACAGTGTTACACGCATTGTGGGAAAGCATACATTAAAAAAAATCTGTAATTTGAACACAGACCTCCATCTAACTTGGATATTAAAGGATTATCAGCACACTGATACATTTTCAGTTTGAACATAGTGATAAACATACCTTAGTAGAAAAAGTCCATGGTCAACACACACATGACATTTTCTACCATTCAAGGAAAGATAATGTTATCTGCATGAGCAGATATCATAAAGATATCATAAAACTGCTCTTTAGAGTAACAGTTCAGTGTGTTTGTTATGTTAAAGCAGAATTAAATTAATGATACTCACCTGTGCCCATTTAATTTTAGAGCACTGCCATCTTCATCGTTGTCCTTTTCCTGAAAGCAATCTTTGGACATTTTTTTTTTAAACATTCTTTATTTAAAATTTTTCAATCAAACAAAATACAGAATACAGACTCAGCATGAGACAGAAGATAACATATCTGCCAGTATTAAGTGAATGATACAAGTATCATGAACAAAAGAAAAAAAAATAAAGAGTCAGTCATAGCAATAAAACACTGAACAAATATAGTCCACGTAACTCAATATATCTTTAGCAGAAGGAAATTCAATAATAACATAGATTATGCATAGTATCACAGAAATATAACATTTGTTTGTGGGGGTGGTTGCGTACCTAGGAAAAAGGCAATGTAGTATGAAGAGAGCACAGTATCCTGCGGAGAGGTTCTCCCTATCAGTACCTGTGAGATACACAGGAGTATACCCAAGAGTCAAATTGAAGAAATCAAGTCTCTGTATTCGGTAGTGAGAGCAAATTGAGACCAATAGTACCAGGTAAGTGCCACTTTCCTGCCCGTGCCCCTCACCGAGGAGGTAAGATCCTCCATTCGATGAATTTCGTTGATTTTGTTAATCCACAAACTAATCGTGGGGGGGGCAGGGTTTCGCCAGCCAGCAGCGATGCAGGAAAGTGCAGCGACAATTAAGTGTCTGACCACTGAGCTTTTGTAAGCCTTCCTTGAGAAGGTATTGATTTGTAGGAGAAAAAATGCCGGGTCAGCAGGGACAGGTTGGTCAGTCATCTGTTGCACTATGGATCTTACCATGGTCCAGAAATGTTTCAAAAGTGGACAGAGCCAGAACAAGTGAAGCAATGTGCCTTTCTCCGTCTGACACCGCCAGCAACGGTCTGATATTTCAGGGAAAATGCGATGTAATTTCTCAGGAGTGCGATACCATCTTGACACCACTTTAAAACAAATTTCTTGGTAGTTACTCGCAATGGAGGCCTTATGGGTCCAGAAAAGAATATTTTCTTTCTGTTCCTCGGAAAATGACCGTCCCAATTCAGCTTCCCAAGAAGCAAAGAATGGGGGTGTGAGTACAGGAGGGGAGTTCTGTAACATGCCATAAACCACAGATAGGGTGTGTCTGGTCCCTCCCTCCCCCACACACAGCCGCTCAAAAGGAGTGAGGGTTCTGCAGTATGACTGGGCCGGTCGCAGGCTAGATAAAAAATGTGTTATTTGCATAGTTCTCCAGGAGTCTATATGAAAATCACCAGTAGCGTCTTGGAGAGCCTTGGGTTCAATCCAGCCTTCTGCTTTGGTAAAATGCATCGCCCTGCACCTCCCTCCAGCAAGCAAATCCCTGAACCTCCTGTCCTCTAGCCCGGGAGGGAAGGACGGATTACCTAATATCGGGTATAGGGGTGATGGGGATGGCGAAAGGTGCAGACGGTGGAAATTCCTAGCCGCCAGCTCCCACGTACAACCCATTGTAGGATGAGATTTGAGGTCCGGGAAGGCAACCAATGGTAGCCACGGTAAGAGGTGCAAGGGCGATGGGGAGAAGCACTGTTCCAAAAATATCCACTGCTTAAATCTCCCGTTCCTACACCAATCTAGTACTCTCGTCAAATGGGCCGAGAGATAGTATTGCGATAGATTTGGGACCCCCAAACCCCCGTCCAATTTTGGCCTCTTAAGCAAGGTTCTGCTAAGTCTAGGAGCTTTATTACGCCAGATAAAGCGGAACAGCTTAGAGTGGAGGTTCCTGAAAAAGGACCCGGGTATCTTGATGGGTAGTGCTTGAAAAAGGTATAAAAACCTAGGGAGAACGTTCATTTTAATAACATTTATGCGACCCATCCAAGAAAAAGTCAGTTTATCCCACTTTTCCAAGTCAGAGTTGACTGTGGAAAGCAATGGCACAAAATTTCTCTGAAATAACTCTGGGAGTAATCTAGGAATTTTAGTACCTAAGTATGTAATAGCCTCGGTTTCCCAGCGAAACGTAAATGACCTCTGGAGATGGACGCGGTCACCAGGTATTAATGACACATCCAAAGCTGCAGATTTGGAGTAATTAATTTTAAAGTTGGAGAGGGTGTTAAATTCCGATAGAGTGGCCATTAGATTAGGTAGGGAGACTATTGGGTTGGTTAAAGCCAACATTAAATCATCTGCATAAGCCGCCACTTTCTGGGTTCGGCCTCCCATTTCCAGTCCGGAAATCGTGGGAGAAGAGCGGATAGTACATAGGAGCGGCTCCAGGGATAGAATAAAAATCAGTGGGGATAGGGGGCAGGCCTGTCGTGTGCCATTGCGAATAGAGAAAGAATCAGAGAGTAGTCCATTAACCCGAACCCTAGCTGTAGGTTCTGAATATATGGCTCTTATCCATGAGAGCATCTTGGGGCCTAAGCCTATATGTAATAGAGTTTTGTCCATGTAAAGCCAGTCAACTCTATCAAAAGCCTTTTCAGCGTCTGTGGACAATAACATAAGTGGTATCTTTTTAGATGTAGCGTGATAAATCCAGTTTATTACTCTGGTCGTGTTGTCTCTGGCTTCCCTACTGGGCATAAAGCCCACCTGATCTAAGTGTATTAGTTTATGCATAACCGTAATTAGTCTAGAAGCAAGAATTTTGGTAAAGAGCTTAAGGTCCTGATTAAGGAGAGAAATTGGCCTGTAGCTTGCACAAGAAGAAGGGTCTTTACCCTCCTTAGGGATAACCGAGATGGTGGCTCGCAATGTATCTAAGGAGAACTTATCGCCCTCAGAGAGAGACTTAAGCGCCGCCGTAAGATGAGGTGCCAGGGAGGATTGAAACGTTTTATAATAAATCAAGGGGAACCCATCCGCTCCTGGAGTTTTCCCCACCGGGGTAGCTTTAATAGCAGCCCCTAGTTCCTCAATCGTAATGGGAGCCTCTAATAGGTCCCTTTCAGAGGAAGAAAGGGAAGGCATCCCACTTACCCTAAGATAGTTTTGGATCGCCTGTGTTCGTCCCTCGGGTTTCTGGGGGGAGGAAGTCTTAGAAATATTGTATAATGAGGCATAGTAGTGGCGAAAAGATTCTGCCAAATCTTTAGTATAGAAAATATTTCGTCCGTAATTGTCCGTGAGAAAGGAGATAAACGAACGTGTTTTCTGGGCACGGAGGGCGTTGGCTAGCAAGCGTCCGCTTTTATTACCATGTTCGTAAAACATTCTCCTACATTTGGTCAGAGCGAATTTCGCCCTACCCAGACAAAGTGAAGAAAGTTTCTCACGGGCAACTCGGAGCTCTCCACCCACCTTGGGATCTAGGGAGGATTTGTGTTTGGACTCTAGCATTGCAATATTATGTAAAGTATCTCCTATCTCCTTCTGGCCGGCTCGTTTAAGTCTCGTTCCATGTTTAATGAAAATTCCACGTATAACCGCTTTATGTGCCTCCCATAACAAGGTTGAGCTGATCTCAGGAGAGGTATTAGTCTGAAAGTAATGAGATAATTCAGAATTTACATCCGCCAAGACAACCGTATCCTGTAGGAGGGATTCGTTTAGACTCCAGTTCCAAGACTTAGGATGGGAATACGAAAGTTCAACAGAGATGGAAACCGGTGCATGATCAGATAAAGTAATAGAGCCAATGGAACACGAGCATATCCTATGTAATTCCGAGTGGGGGATCCAGAAATGGTCAATCCGTGAGTACGAACTATGAGGAGCGGAAAAGAACGTATAGTCTCTGTCCTTAGGATGTAATATACGCCATGCATCTAAAAGCCTATATTGGGACAGTACTTTTAAGGGTTTACCATTAAGCCGATGTAAGTTAGGGGTGGGGCCTACACCAAAGATATCCAATGAAGCATCAGGTGAGAAATTAAAGTCCCCGCCCAGAATCAGGATTCCCCCTTGGAAATATTCCAATTTCTGGAGCGTATTACTGAGAAAGGCAGCCTGCCCAACATTAGGGAGGTAGACTGTGAGTTAAGGTTTTTTTACTGTCTACTTCTTTTTTTTTTAAATCTTATAATTCTTAACATAGGAGGTACAGGCAACAAGCAAGTAGAAAAACATGATTGTAAAAACATATCATATGATTTTTAAATGTATATTATATAAAATATGTAACAATGACATGTGACATGCCCATTATAATGATGGTAAGACTTTTTAATGAGACTTTCATATTCGCATTTACCTCTATTTTGTTTTTAAATAGATTTAAACTGGTGCATAGATTTCTATTTATGTCTACAAATTAAGTTAGGAAGAATTTCTCTCACTTCCTGTTACTATAAACATATAGAGGGGAGTAATTGCACTTGATTTACACCATCCAATCACCTCTTTAAACTTAACCGCATATATTGGGCCCGGAATAATAAAGCTCTCCAAGGCTGGAGAAGATAGACTGCCATGAGTGGTCCAGCAAACCTGGAATGGATCTAGTTTAGGAATGAAAACATTTGGCAACTGATAAATTATTATTAGGAAAGATATTCCAGGTTTACTGGATCGCCTAGGTTCTCCTATGATCATCTATCAGGCTCATTGTGTGCAATAATAATAGTAAAAAAAAACTTATAACAGTCAAAGATATACAGAGTCTCTTTAATACCTTCTTAGCCATTTATTCAGCAACAAAGTATATAGAGACAATTAAATTTCAATTAACTGCAGTTAAAGCAGTGAAAGAATATTATTACTATTATAAAACTTTATTTTTAAAGTATTAACATTTTACACAGTGCTGTACATTAATTAGTGATAACTTTTGTTGGTTGTTATGGATGCTTATCATTAATGCATTGCCCCAGTAAATAAAAGTATTTGTCTTATGTTGTCCTGTGGAAGGTATGGGTTATTCCAGAGGACTTTAAAAAACATCTAATCTAACTTTAATGCAACACTAATGTAATTTTCATTTATATCAAATAAATAATAAACAGGATTTGTTAACAAACAACTCATGTATCAGTAAAATGTATTATAGGACAAACTGTTATTTAGCTTTGCATAGAGTGATGAGGGGTTAGAACTTCTGTCAGGTTGGTATTCTTCTATTTACCTTAGTGACCATTGTTATATGTATTGAATACATTTTGTGAAAATTCAACACGGACACTTATTACGTCTACAACTGTGAGAGGATTTTCTCTCACTTTATAGAAGTTTCCTCTTACTTTGTGTTGTGTCTGAAGGGAAGTGTAAGGATATCTCCCAAAAGCAAAGACATTGGACCTGATTTATTAAAGCTTCCCAATGCTGGAGAAGATACACTTTCACTAGTGAACCTGGGTGATTCAGCAAATCTAAAATAGATTTCCTTAAAGTCATTTGCTATTTGTAAGCACGTTTTCAATCCTGGACCAGATACATTTAAGGTTTGCTCAATCACCCAGGTTCATTGATGAAAGTATCAGCTCTGTAAAAAACACATTTTTTACTAAATCTAGTATAGGAAAGGAAACAAGTTTTGCAGAGTACTAACTTTCAAAAATTACATCTGATTGGAAAAACTATTGTGTTTAGCTGCTATTATTCAAGAATTTACAAAGGTGCAGTAAATGTGAACTTCTGCTGCAATGTATTCATTTCACTTTTGCATACATATACAAGTACAAATATACATGTGGGGTGTCAGGGGACAGTATTATAAATGAAGAGATGTTGTTAGTAAGTCTATTGCATATTGAAATAGAATAGGCAAGAGTCACAACCCAAAACATGGGTAGAGAAGCTTCAAAAATGAGTACAAACTTAGATTGGTCTATGTGTTTCTAATTGTTTTTATAATAATAATAACAATTTTAATATTAATATTACTATTAATATTAATAATAAAAAAACTAACAGAATATTTGCTGATCTGGTAGTTTTTTGAGAACTTGGTACTATGTTTCATATCTGGTGGTAATGCCCTATAGCGTTTCCTTTTTTGGTTTCATCTCAGATTTTGCAACAGATCTTGGGTGCTGCAACCCTGCACAATGCTTAATACACATTTAGACAAGTCCTCATCAACTTTACATCTTCTAAATGCAGCACTCTCTAATTCCACTTTTCTAGAAATTCTCCACTGTTCTTACAAAAAGTTAATGAACTTTATTCCATGGAAGAGGCTAGGGACATTTTTATGGGTTCACTTGAAAAATTTAATAGAACATTGTCTCTTTGGGTGTTTTATATACTCATGCAAACATATAAAACTCTATCTGAGTACAAAATATAACAAATTGATATACTGTAGATATATTGTTTTAAACTTTCTGTAGGTTTGATTTTTATTTAACTACTTAACTATGCAAAACAACAATTATATGTGAGAATGCTATTGCTTTTTATTCATGTTTTCCCCCTCCCTCTTTTTCCTTTTCTTTGCTGTTTTTGTCTTTCTTTTTCTTTGTCCATTTCTTTAATTTTTTTGCCTTATTATATGCCTTGTATTATATGCTATGTACACATGTGCAATAATTGTCGTTGAAAAGGATCTTTCACAATACTTTTCAACGACAAACGAATGCACAATGTACGAACGCGTGCTGTAAATACAGCACTGTTCTGCTATATGGAGAGGGGAGGGGGGGAACAATGAAGCGGCACCCCGCTTCCATTACGATCATTCATCATCCATCATCCGTGGATCCGCCAGGACGGTCGTTCGGACGATGGACATCAAGCACTGTACACATGCTAGATTCTTTTTTTTTTTAGTTTTTACTGTTATGATGTTAATAAACAGTTACCAGAAATTCTTTAAACCCTTCAGAGTTAAAAAACAAACTTTTCTAACATCCATTTATCATGTTTATTAACCCAGAAAACATTGGCAGTCTGAGTTTTCCTGCAAAAGATTCTCTTCACTGTTTAACATTGATTTTCATTTCTGTTGTCAAAGACAATTTAGTTGAAAATTGAAAAATGATTAATATCAAAACATATAATGCAATATTACAATGACATTTGTAAAAAATGGAGTGCCTGTTATAATTGTGATAAATACCTATAGTTCTATGTATGGAGGACACCTAAATAATGGTATTAAGGTTATTGCAAACAATTATATTTCTATATCACCATACTCTTGAACATTTAATACCTTTATATAAATGAAAAAAAATCGATATTTCTTTTAATAAAATAGCCATGAAGAGTTATGTCATTGAAAAACCTATGAAAGCACACCTGAATTTTATTTTATACCAGAGAAAAATATATAATGCCTGTAAACCTTAACCATTAACCATTGTGAGCAATAGCATGGGGCTACCCTGCAAAAAATCACATTGTGGACACACTGAAAAATTATTTTTTTTTATTTGTTGAAATAGATCAAGTTTTTCCAGTTATTAAGTAAATCCACAATCAAGATTTGTAGATTAGAGAGGAAATAGGATAGCAATGTCAGAGGTAAAAAAGTATAAAATCTCAGTTTTCCTACAAAGATGTATACAGGTAGGTCCAGGATAAAGGACATGTGACATATGGGCGACTCCTAGATACGAACGGGGCTGTCCTGCCCGTTCTGTGCAGGACAGAGGCTTGGGGGGGGGGGGGGGGCAGTTTGCATGACTTGATGACTTGCAGAAGAAATCTTGTGCTAATCACTAGGCCTAGGCCCTATAAAGATTTTTTTTGCTTTGTTTGTGATTAACTCACAGTGAGCATTTTGAACAGTAACTGACACCATGCTGCATAATAATATGTTGAGATAAACATCTGTCCTAATTGCATTTAATAAAATAATGTACCTGTTCCGTTTTACATACAAATTCAACTTAAGAACAAACCTACAGTTCCTATCTCGTACGTAACCCGGGGACTACCTATATAAAACAAAAAAAAACTTAGTAGTGCCTTTAAATGAACCTATCAATAAACATTCTGTCTAGGAGCAGGCTCAATAAGATGCTGTCAACCCCTGTGATTATGGTTTTGCTTTGTTCCTAAAGGCTTGACTGTTGAAACTGTGGTCTTGCCCCTAGAGCTAAGCAACCTAATCTAACCCAACCTAGCTAAACTCCCCACCCGAAAAATAATCCTGGACTCCTTTCCCAACACGCCAGTTTAAAGGGACCAGCGTCCATATATAGGGGAAATGTACCTTGCATCCAGGATCCAACCCTGCGATCCTGTATAGGGGGCAGTCCCCATGAAAGATGTATAAAAGGTATATTTGATACCAAATTTTCTGTCTGACTACCCATCAATCTTTCTCACCGCAGTGAGAATCCTGGAAGTAGGAGGTAGATTTATTACATATTTAACAAGAAAAATAGAACAAGACTTTTCAGGCATATTCATTTAAAACAATTAAAAATGTGTTTGGGAAGATTTATTACTTTTATTCTGGAATTAAAAACAAAAACTAAAATAAATTATCAAGCAAGGCGACCTATCAACCAAAATTACATTTTAGGTGATAGGTCCATTTAAGATAAGGAAATAGAGATCATCAACTCAGTTGTGAATATAGTTTCTTTAACATGTTAAGAGGCAAATGAAAATCACCTTTATGTAGGTATATTAGAATGAAATACATTAGGATATGTGGGAAGCTACAATTTTGTGAGGCAATAAATACCAGCCTGGCACTTATCCTTTACATGTAGCGAAAAAAGAAAACTAACTGCTATAGTCACACACAAACCATTTACTAAATTAAACCAGATTGCTGTGTATGAATGTAAAACGCCAAACTCCAATCTGCTACTCTTCAGATTTTATTGCTGAAGTATGTTCATATAGACTTGAAAAGATCTTGTGATCTCTGTATGCACCTACTTCAGCAGTAAAGGCCTAAGATCAGCATGGAGAGTGTTATTGTAAATTCAATGGACAGAACGAAGCTGGAAATGGGCTTAAGTTGGCACCTACTGTGCTGGTGGAGTGATGGGTCTCTGAGCTTTGAGTTAGATTTCATTTGATGTGTAGATTGCTGAATATCTAAACTTTTGATTGCATCTCAGAATTTATTTTAATGAGTTCCCAATGGACAAAAAGCCTTACTTTACCCAGTGAAACTCATTTTTTCTATTGTGTGTTTTCATGTTAGTTGGGCACATTGGGCCTGATTTTTTAAAGCTTTCCATGACTGGAGAAGATAGGCTATAATGTGAAAATCTGGGTGATCCAGTAAACCTAAAATCAAATTGCTATTAGTTGCCAATTGTTTTCATTCCTAAACCAGATCCTTTTCAGGTTTGTTGGATCACCCAGGTTCTCCCACGATAGTCTATCTTTTCCTGTCTTGGAGAGCTTTAATAAATCAGACCCACTATTTTTCAAATAGGTCACATTGTACTTACCAGTTGCTTTAGAAATCTTTCATAAAACATATGGAGGCTTAGGAGTGAAGTTATAAATATTTTGACCCAAACTTCATCGCACTTTTACCAAACTAATTTTCTTATTGAAAACATGTACATTTTGGAAAAAAGTTGGGTGAGAAAATGTATAAATATAAATATATCAACCAAAAAGTACAAATATGTGTTCAGTGGAAAGTGGAAAGATGCTGGATAATATTTCCCAAGAAACAGTGTGGCCCACCTGATGAATTTCCATTGCAGAATCTCTAAAGTTTGTTTTACACCTGACATGTTCAGTATACTTGCTTTTTGCATAAAACATTATTTGAGCTCTGACCTACCACTGACTAATCAGAATTAAAAAAAAAAATGCCAAACTACCTACCATTTGTTCAGACTACTTTTTCAAGCTGTCACTATCAAGAGTTTATCTGATACAATCAGTGTATGGCAATGCAAAGTGGTATTCATAAGGCCAGGGATTGAACATATTAGAACGGCTTTCCCAAGTCCATAAAAGTCTGTGAAGGGGAACAGTGAAAGCCTGTGGAAAAGAAAAAGGAGAATTACAACTCTAAAGCCCTCATAAAAGCTTTCCTCTTTTCTGACATACCTCTGTATGGAGTGCTCTCTGGGGGATAGATCTGGCACTGTATCTGGAGGAGGAGGGGGAGACGGACACTCTCTGGACTCTGGGGGAGACTTTTGCTCTGCATACATTCTAAACTTGGTACCTCTATTAATTATTAATGTATTCTTAGTCCTCCAATGGATCAATTACACACACTGGTTTATCTTGACTTGATGACTTAATTAACAAGATGTGAGTTCCGGCACCGTTTTTTCTTACAAAAAAAGCAGTATATAAGCCTATATTTTTTTTACTATTCGTATTTATATATTATTAATATTATTATTATTATTATTATTATTAATAAACAGGATTTATATAGCGTCAACATATTATGCAGCGCTGTAGATTAAATAGGGATTGCAAATGACAGACTAATACAGACAGTGATATAGGAGGAGAGGACCCTGCCCCAAAGCGCTTACAATCTAGTAGGTCAAACAGTCAACAGAGAAGTATCTTCAATTTTTTCCAATTAAATTTGGATCAGGAAATAATCTTTTGTACAACCTTTTCATACATACTCCAACCAACCAATGCAAGAAGACTAAAATCATGAACCATTTAAGCCCAAACACCCTCAGTTTAAAACAACTTTCTAGTTTATCAACAAAAAAAAAGGTGTTCTGTATATTACAGGTTTTTTCCTTTCAAATAAGTCATAGCCTGACCTTTAAAATCAGCAAAGGCTATACTCCCAACTGGTTGAACAGCTTGGACTCAGTAGGGGACATATAGGACCTTTGCAAAAAAAATCACTGCTTTGCCTCAAAGAAAAATCACTGCTTTGCCCCATCGAATTTCCGATGGGTCCGTGAAATTTTGGAGAAACCATCGGATGATCGAGAAAATCATTACGATCTCCAGCACTAGAGGTTAATTAACCTCTAGTGCTCTGGGATCGCAGTCGATTCTTAGGACTGCATTCATTCATGCAGCCCTGGAATCTTCCTGTTTATGATCCCCGGCACTAGAGGTTAATTAACCTCCAGTTCCCCGGGAACGCAGTGAATTCTCAGGGCTGCATTCGTTCATGCAGCGCTGGGAATCCTGTGTGCAATCCCAGCACCAGAGGTTAAATGGGGACAAGTCTCCCCATTCAAAACCTCTAGTGCTCTCTGATTGCCTGATGAAATCGGGCCACGAGAACGCACACTGAGCTGATGAATGAATGCAGCCGTGGCTGCATTCATTGATCAGCACAGCCCACAATCTTTTTTTTTTTATTTGATCTCGTTTGGCGAATTCATACCAGCCATTCTCGCTTACAATTTCGGTAAGCGAGAACGGCTGAAGAATTGGCCGGGAGATCGAGTTTTAAAAACTTGCTCGCTCATCCCTACTCAAAGAGCAAAGTTCCCATACTTTCATTGTGTTGATATTGAATGTGTTTTTTTACTCTGTGGCTGATTTTGAAAGAAAACAAATAGTAAGACTTCACATGCCTGTCCTTTAATAAACCTAAAATGTGTTTAAACTAACTCAAACCTTAGATGCCAGGACTTGTGTTTGTTCTATAGGGTGAAGGACTTTTAATTTTTTAGTCGAAGCTGCTTGTATTATTTTCTGATTATTTTCCAGCACAGTTAATAATTAAACACAAGAAACAGACTGCATTAGTTCATATTGATTAGTAAATTAAGTGTACCATGGGATCTTTTGTATAATGCAATAACCCTTATCATTTGTGATCTGATAGTTAAACAAAAACTACATTAGCTTTTAAACAAAGCACTTCCAATGGCTTTCTTCCAAAAAAATACTGATTGACTTTTTGGAGGTTAATAGAGAAAATAGTACTTGCTTACTTATGGTGCTTGCTAAGAAACATTTTTCTGGACACTCTGTACAAGAAGATGCTTACAACAAAAAGAAGTAAATCCATGCCAATTGAGTTTTAGTTGATTTTACTCCTTAAAGCAGTGTTTCTTAACCAGAGATTGCTAGGGGTTCCTTGAGCAATAAACAGTTTGTGATTCCCAGGTCAGTTTAAGTGACCCCCGATTATGTTTTTGGCTATCTGTAAGAATGACATTCTTCCCACTGTCCACCACACTTATGTACTGTAAGCTATAAATATAGTAGTTATAGCAAGGGATCTCTGAAGACCTGAAAGTTATTTCAAGGGGTTCCCCTATGTTAGGGGAACACTGCTCTACAGCTTTATAATATAAGCAAAGTCTCAAAATTGGACAAATTGTAACATAAACACTTTAAACCCATTTCAATTACAAAATGGTAAAAAATATAATAATAGGTATTGCCATAAATAATTATTAAGCCACATGCTCAGGAGCTTAATGAAACCACCAAAGGTTACATGTTTGGGCATGAAATCACAAGAAAATGTTTTTTAAATAAATAAAAAAGAAATTAGTCCTGCAAATATTTATGGAATATCAGATGGGCACTTCACTGGTTTGAACAATAACATTAATACACAAATCCTAAAAATTACTGAAATAAAATTTTAAAAAATGCTGTGGGGTTCCCCAATGATGGCATGGATTTACTTCCAGTGACATAAATAGCATGTACAATAAAAAAGGAAACAGTAAGTATGTGGTGTGTTGTTACAGTACCCTCGTACTTATTTCCCACATTGCGCAGGAAAGAGACTTTTTAGTGGTCCCCTTATAAGGTAGGTTGGCCAGACTTCACCAAAGCCTTCAAAAACCCCCCTTTCATAACCATTTTGGGGAACTATTTGTCAGGAACAGACTCGGCTATGAGATCCGCACAGTTCAGAACAGGCATAGAACCTGATATGGGAACGAACAGGGGCCACATGCTTGTTCCTTCCCCTATTTCTGGTCACCAAAGTTCTATATCTGGAATAAAATTTGAATATATATTGAGTATTAGGGAGGATCCTAGGTGTTTTTTTTCTTTACACGATTGGTAATAAGTAAAATAGAACTAAATCATTCACTCAAGCATAATATTTGAAAGGATAGTGTGTTTACTTTGTTGCCCTCTAAGCCACATACTAAAACAATAGGTTTTCCTTGAGTATCAATAAGGTATAGTGCTGGGAAAAGAAAAAAAAAAAACAATAGCATTGAGATATAATGAAAATTGTGATGAAAACTTTCCTACTTTTCCCAGGTATAAAATGCATTTACTGCCTATACTTTAACATTGATTCACAAAAAGACATTGCTTTGTGCTTCAGATTTGTTCTCACAAGCAGGAATACATCTCAGTGAGGTAAATGTACCTACTTTCTCCATATACAAGGTGTATATTGGACAAATCTAAAATTCCATTCTGATTTTCTGTGTCAAAATATATTAGGTTTCCATCACCTATAACTTTGAACATTGACTTTGCCTGTAAGCTGTTTTAATTACATACTGCTCTAAGGCTATAATAATATGATGTTGGGATATGTTTTGTGTTGAAAAAGTAAAGAAATTTATGTAAATGCATTTGGATTCAAAGGCTTATGTAGATGTTTAAATTCCTATTATTCACTTATACTTAAACAGCAGACACAGCTGGCACCAACAAAAGCTTGTTGATCTAATTGCAGGCCATGTATATTGAAACTCTGTTAAATGGTTTTATGCTTGATAAAAATTCACATACAAGCATGTTTAAAAGTTATGCAATAGAAGGTCAGTACATTTTATTTATCTTATGTAAAATGTTTAGGGACATCCCTATCATCAGATAGCAAAGTATTCAGTGAAGGAATGTGGCAAAGACTTTCTTTTAGCATCAACTTTTTACATGTCATTGCTTGGGATCAATAAAGCCTATTTAGCAATGCATAAAGCAGTTATCTGAAAGCTGGACTGTCCAAACTTCATCCAATTTATTCTGACTACAGAAAATTAAAATCTGACTGATGTTTATGACCTTTTTATTTGTCTATCGTCTTTTCTCCTTGGACTACTTTGTTGACTTGTATTCACTTTAAAAAATGGCGTTTTGAGGTATTCATGAATTTATATTTTACAATGTTTTCAGGGTTAAAAAATAAAGCAGGATACCTTATTGGGCCTGATTTATGTAAGCACTCCAAGACTGGAGGAGATAGACTTTCGTGGGGGAACCTGAATGACCCAGCAAACCTGGAAGGGATCTGGTTCTGGGTTAAAACATTTGCCAATCAAAAGCAAATGATTTTTAAGAAAACTGTTCCAGGTTTGTTGGATCGCCCAGGTTCACCCATGGTCTATCTTCTCCAGTCAGGAAAAGGTTTAATAAATCAGGCTGAATGGTCCTGATTTATTAAAGTCCCCAAGGCTGGAGTGGATACACTTTCATCAGCGAAGCTGGGTGATCCACCCAACCTATTATGGATCTGGTCCAGTATTGAAACAATTTGCTAACAAATAGCAAATGACTAGCCTGTGTATGACCTCTTGTTTTGTTTCCTGTTACAGTTTCCTATATTGCATTATCTATGGGCTCATGGTTCTCTGTTACTCCTTTCCCAGATTCGATCTTTGAGCACAGAAGTCACAGAGGCAACCATGTGCTGGAATGGCACAACTCACCACCTGAGCCCTGAGCAGGGGCTTGCTACACGTGAAGAGTGCAGAGCAGGATTGGAGGACTGGCATCTTTTCCACATTTAGGGCTTGTCTAACTGTGCAGGTATTTTGGTTATCTACAATCCATAAGGGTACTTTGTAAACTAAACCCCTTTCCTGTGGACACCTTAGTTCTAATCAGTATAACATTCACTTAATTATATATATGAGAAAAGAGCCCATTTATTAATTTATGGATATACATAGTAATGTAATTTGAATGTTTTGATCATATTTATTGAATTTTTATTTAAAATAAAAATAGAGAAATAATTTATCAGCAGGTAACAAAAGCATAGAAAATAGCTTCATAGGCAAAAGTTGTTTTGTTTTTCATTTTAATTGGTAGTTTCCTGTTTTCTGACCCTGTTCCCTGTGTTCATTTTTGTTATGTACACAACATTTATTATAAATGCATTGAAAGCAAAGCATTATGATATACATCAAATAATGATGTACTTATTTGATAAAATGCTTCTTTAAAGGGCATACATACTTTCGTCAGCTCTAGCAGAGTGGGTAATTGCTGACCTTTGTAAAGCACAAAAAACAGTAGGAAATACAGAAAAAAGGGCATGGAAAAAAAATATGTTTTCTTTATAATATTACATGATTTTACTAAAGCTTATCTGTGTTTTAACTACTTGCCCTCTACCATGTATCCCCAGCTCTTCTTCAACTTATTTCTAGATTTTTATTTCCTCCACAGTCAGTTGTAGGATTGAAGCAAGTAAAGGTAAGTGTTCTTTTTTATTTTAAGTTTAGTTCCACTTTAAGGTGATGGCATGAGACAAAGGAAAGAACCAACATTTGCACAACACATGGCCTGGAATCAGGTTTGGATCTTTACTCCCCAAAAACCTTAAGAGTATCGTGGGGAGTCAAGTGATTTTGTAATAAACAATGACATGGATAGAGATAAGTTGCACATTTTTGGGAATGGGTAGCACTAAGTAATGTGTGTGGGGCTTTTAGTTCTTACCTGATGGACTGTCCCAAAACATGATTTTCTATGATCTGCTAAGTATTATGTTGAGAATATTTGCCTAGGTTTTTGCTCAAATTGTGCATTATTTTCTTATGAACTCCGATGAAGTCTATAAGAAGGGGGGGAGGGAGGGCTAAACATATTAAATTCTAATAATTTTTACCGATAATAGACAAGCCATTGTCAAACTTTAAAGGACATTTACCCCCCCCCCCCCCAAAAAAAAATAGTACAGTGTTAATTAAATAATAATAATAAACAGTAAGTAAGTTTTCCTAAACATTTTACCGTGAGCCTACCCTTTTATAGGAGATGAATATTGACTCTTGTGACTTAATTTAAGAGGAAAAGGCTAAGTACTCTATCATAGGTTGTTTTTTTTTTATTTCTGGTCATGTTCCTGAACAATTTACAGCCAAAAGTTTAAGCCATCTGAACTTCACAAACGTAGGGGATTTGCTGCAAACTCCAATCTCATTTTTACTCTGAATTGCACATTAGTTGTGCTTTGTTGACTCTATAATACTTTTTTCTTTTTTTGTGAACATTTTCTTTGCAAATACTCATGTCAAAAGGCATTTTTGTTTTACATTTTTTAAATTTACTTCATTTACTCAAATAATTCACTTTCATTGAGTTAGAAGACAAGAGTCATAGTAATGTCCACTTTCCAAAAAGGTTTACAAGCAGCTAAATAACTGTATAAAGATAAAGGTTAATTTGGGTTTCATTGTTCTAAATAACCTCACTAGCACTTAAATCCCATCTCAATTCCTTGTTACTATATGACAGCACAACGCCTTGTAAAATAAAATTGCATATAAACCAACTTTGATTAGGCTTCCTGCTAAGAAGCTGATGATTACAGGCTAGGCTATTAAGTGTCTCAAATCAAATACCATTCTGTACACCACAAAATGTTTTGTGGGAATAAATGCTTACAATAAATTGAAAATACTATTCTGAAACAAAAAAGCAATATATAACTTACATTTTAAATTGAAAAACACATTGAATATCAAACAAGTTCCAAAAAACAGAAAGTAGTAATACAGATACACTGAAAATATTTTATTTTATTATTTTATTCATGGAGGTATTACAAGCTAGAAGTCCCCCAGAAATCCCTTCTCTTATATTCAGGGTTTTGGTATTTTTCATTTTTATGTTGGTTAACCTTAATTTTGGTGTGTATATGGAAGAAACCCCACTAACTGTGACTACATTAAAAAATTACCCTCTCTTCTGGTTCTGGAAACAACTCAAAAGTTTATATTATTTTTGTCTCACAAAATATGCAAAAGCAACTACAAAATTATAAATTATTTTAAAATAAAAATTTAATTTACATTTTTCATTTAAATTGTCCATTTGACCAGCCTCCAGAGGTACTTACATCACATGGGCACTGTATCATCAGGGGTCTTCAACAAATGTAAATAAACCAGCGCACATGTGCAGTGAGATCGGAGCTCAGTTGGTAATCTTTAATTATATAAAAGGGAAAACTCCTCTTTTACATGCTGAAAATTTTGATGATAGGTCCACTTTAATGCAGCAGAGAGAAATCTCTTAATAAAGGAGAGGATGGTCACATGACTTTGACAGGTCTTTTTTCCTCTTTATTTATGTTAATAATTTTGCACTCATAAAATACGTCACTGTGCATTATTATGTGTGTTTTTTTTTTGTAAACAGTGGTATAACCATGGTAATGGCATACCACTATTTTTGTGCACAAAAATGTTTGTTTGTTTTGATATTTATTTTTTTATCACATAACTACATCTTCTTTTATATTTCGGAGTACACAAGGTGAATATTAGTTGATAGTGCTGCAGTTTATAAAGATGTTAAGAAAATTAAATAAAAAAAATCTGATCAAACAAATTACATTGGTTATATGTTTATGCATTTTCAATCCCAGTAAGTTTTATTTCAGCTTTATTCTTGTTTGCACTGAAATATTTATAGCTTTTTGGGTAAACTAATTCTTAAGGTCAATTAATGTTTCTAACAAAGTACCCTAAACCAAGTTTTCAGCTAGCGTGTTTTAGAGGACAGCAAATTGAAGTGAATTAATCTAAAAATTGTGATTTGTCTAGCTGTGAAAATATGAATTAGAAGCTTTTACTTTTTTGCTTGTTCTCATAAAATCTGAAAATAAGGATTCATTATGAAGGTGAGGACAGTGTGAATATACTGTGGAATTTAATGCACATGGTATACTTTTTAAAATATGTTTATTATATGTCTCTCAGAATGTATATTAAAATCATCAAAACAGTTGGTATGAGCTATAAAGATACTGTTCTATCTCTGCAATAAATTAAAGAGGCAAATGAAAAAGCACAAAGTAACAGGGTGGAACTTTACCAAAGGAAAATAGAATTTTTGAAATTATTAAAAGGTACAAAAGCTTTTGGGCTGATATCTATGTGAACAACAGAACCATGTTACAGGTCTGCTGTGCTTGGTCCCAGGTTTGAAACTTAGCCGGTACACTATCTGCATTGAACTTGCATGTTGTTTCTGTAGGATTCCTTTTGGTAATACGGTTTTCCCCCACTTCTAAAAAAAGCAGTTAGGTTATTGGCTTCCCCCCAAAATTGACCTTACTCTGTGTTAATGACATGTAGGGACATTAGATTGTGTACCCCTTTGAGGGACACCTTGTGATATAACTATGGACTTTGTAAGGAGTTGTGTAATATGTCAGCACTATATAAGTACTAGTTAATAATAATGATAATGTTTTACCTGCAGACACATATTGCCACAGCTCCACCACTTAATATTGTAGTTGACTGATCAAGGAAGCTCCTCCGTGTTTCAATACAAAAGACTATTTTTAAGGTCCTTGGGTGTCCATCCAAAGTTTCAGTCTTGACTCACACATATGTTCTAAACTCCATGATTTTCAGCTCCATTTATTATATGCTAAGCCTAACAAGAGGTTTAGTGATGAATCTTTCAAACACCTGCACTGAACCAAAGCCATTCCTCTAGCAGATTGGAACACTGTATGGGGCTCCATGAAGTAGACGTTGACTAGAGGTGGCAATAAACACTGAGTCTTATAGGACAGCTGCTTAGGTAAGTATATCCTAAATATTTGCTTATGTCAGGACTCTGACAAGGTGTGGAACCAGTAGCTGGAGCACACAGCAGTTAGAGAAATGGGCAAGTAATCAATAGCTTGAGGCAAGTCTGTAGGACAATTCAGCAAGAGAAAGTCAATGTTGAGATTAGTTTAACGGCAATAGTTGGGAGTAACAAAAAACAGGAATAGGACGTCAATCATCCAGATTAGTCACAAGAACAGAAATCAGACAATCAGGCTCTGTGAATCACTAAATCATGCTCAATACATCACCAAAGGTCTCAGCGGAAAGTTCAAACCCTAATGGAGTTAGTTGCTTTAAATTTATTAGCCAAGAATGTAATAACCACACACGTAACAACCCCCTCTAGATTTACCAAATCTGTGTCTAGTCAAACCATTCAGTCAATACACTGGGCCCAATTTATTAAAGCTCCCTAATGCTGGAGAAGATACACTTTCATCAGTCAACGTGGGTGATCCAGTAAACCTGGAATAGATCTGGTCCGGGATTAAAAACATTTGCTAAAAAGCAAATGAGTGTTAGGAAATCCATTCCAGGTTTGCTGGATCACTCAGGTTTGCTGACGAAAGTTTATCTTCTGTAGCCTTGCAGAACTTTAATAAATCATGCCCATTGTGTAATATATCAGACAGGCCCCTGTGCTACGTAGAAGGTGGTTTCTCTAATGTGTAATCTGTATGTGTGTGGTCCTTTCTGCTGGCTTAGGAAACAGACTTTTGGTCAGCAGCATAACTTTATACTACAGTGAAGTATCTACATTGCAAAAATATAAATAACTGATTTATGATTTTTTTACTATTATCTAAAAAAAGCAATATAATTTTCATGATCCTAGAATAAAGGGAGAAATCTTAGTACTGTGTGATGCACAGCAATGACCATCTTCTTATATGGTCACTTTCATATAAAAGTCCCTTAAGATCCAATTAAATAATTAACAGTTAAAGTTTAGTTTTTGATTTTGGATATTTACTGATTCTTTTATTGAAAACCATTAAATTAATTTAACTCGGAACTATAGTCATTTAGTAAAACAAAGTAATCATATTAAAAATGTAATATACATTGGCAAATTACCATCTCACTAAAAATAACAAAGAACTTTTGCAAAGACAAGGTAAGACTGTTAAAAGGCTTTAAAAAAGGTTACTTTATTGTATATATCAGCCTCTTAAAATATATAGCTTGCAAAATCGCATTCAATAAAATGAGTCATATACAGTATACAAATTTCCAGTAATATTCTCTTAGTGTTTCAGTTCTCATTTTTTGCTTTAAAATCACTCCAACAGAATTCATAATGATGTCTGCACTTTAATAAAAGGTAGTAATTGCATAGCCATAAAATTTAAAGCTTTTTAGCATTTAAAAATGGATTTTACTGCATAAAAACACCATATCCTTTATGTCCTTTCCCATTTTCAAACAAATCTAAACTAGTTATGCACATCATGTCACAATTCATGAAGTTTTTAAAAGAACTGCAAATGCAAAATATAATATTTTGCAAAAAATAAAAAAAGTTAATTTTACTGTGTATAGTCCACATTTGATATTTAGAGTACTAATATTACTCTAATATATTCCTTCCTAACATAGGGTGTTCTATCACCCAAGTTTTCCCATGATGGTCTATCTTCTCTTGGAGAGTCTTGGAGAGCTTTATTAAATCAGTCAATTTGTGCCCATAACATGGGGGTGTTCTTGAGTTCACTAAAACAAACTAGACCAAGTTGGGCAAAGTCCACAGGAAGTTAGGAACTTACTGGAATTCTGGCAAGATTAATAAAAGAAAAGTAGTGTCATATACTTGAACTTCTGAAGTTTTCTTTTTTACCCATCATTTGGCTGCAACTGTTTTATTGATCAACTATGGAAAACCAGCATTACATTTTATGAATTAAAATAATTCCTACCTGTAACAGGAATGGTGAGGCGTTCTGATTATTCCTCTGGGGAACCACCTAAGAGTTAATCTTTTTAGCGAGTCGAATACAAAAACATGGAATACTGAATACATGTATTGTGGGTGTACAGGTGAATTTGTGTAAACTATCTGGTCTGTGCCCTTGTGATCATCTTGTGTCCTCCTTCCTACATTAGGTTGGGGTAGGAGTGATCTGATAAGAAGAAAGTTATGGCTGTTTTGCCCTGATGGGTTATGAGAAAGAAAGCAGCTGGAGATTATATTTATACAACATATTATCTCTTAATAACAATTGCAAGTTTGTTTCATAATATTAAGTAACAAGGAGGTTTGGTCAAAATGAACTAGCAATGATCATGTAACGAGTTGATTGGTTAAGATCAGTGTATAATTGTTAACTCCAGATATCATATAATTGAGTGCTGACACTGACATTTTCCGGATATGCATAAAGAAATGTAGTCCCACCTTGTTACACTACTAAATAAAAATGTTTTGTCTGGATGGAATAAAGTATAAAACATAACTGTGATAAGGTGAAGATGGGTTATTTCCCTAAAAAAGCTATCGAAAAAGATTTATAGAAAAAGTTTAAGGCTAGAGGAGTAGGAGGTGCAGAGAAATTTATTAGTGATGCTATGGGCTGTATTTATATATTTTTTGCCTATCAATTTGGCTGCATTTTCATGCACAGCCCTTCCAATTCCTATACATTGATAATTTCAATTATTTCGTAATAAAACTAAGACTTATTCTGCTAACTAGTGGTCAATTATCAAAAGAGCACATACGTCACAAAAATAGATGTTATATTTTCTAATGAATAAACAACTGAACATCAATTCAAATGACAGAAAAATACTCTATAAATACACCCCCAAATTTTTATCAACTAACCTAAATGGGAATTCACCCCACCTTTTATTTCCAGATGCATCACTAAAGAAAAAAAAATGTTATGTATACTTTAAATGTTATTTTGGCTTCTATCGGCGCAATACATGATGTTTTAACTGATCTAAGTTTTAGAAGATTGCAATCAGGAGCCCCTGACCATAATTGTGCATTATAATTTTGCTGGCTATGGTTCACTGAATTGCTAATAAGCCTCAGTGCTGAATAATTTAGTGGAATAGATTCATATCTGCATTTACTTTTCGAAATTGTATTTAATGATCATGGCCAACTAGTTCAGTTTAGGGTTCTAAATATTTTTTGTTGGGCAGATTTACATGATTAAATTCAACAAACCAATATTTCTCTAGTTTCTTTATAACAAGGTTTATGCCTTTATCTCACACGTCAAGTAATATATCCCAGTTGATGCTTACAGAACTGTCTTGCTATACAATAAAAATTAAACTTCATTGCATTTCTTAAAATAAATTATTTGCAGAACTAGATAGTTTTTAAAAAGGTTTTCAAAATATGTGAAAGTTGTATGTTATAAAATGGTAAAAATCTATAGATATACCACCAAGAATCTTGTGATTCCCTTTGGCTTCTAATTGATAAAAATGTCAAATTAATTTTTTCATCCCAAAAGAACACTTTAGGTTATGAAAGATTGGTTTAATTTATATAAAAGCATGATTAAACAAGATAAAAACTGCAGGTATATGATAAATATATATGATCTTTTACTTACATCTCTGCTTTGTATAACTGTGCCTAATCAGAAAATGGGACTCACATGTACCTGGCAGCAGCTTCTGATACCCTCCAGCTAGCATTTTTTTACAGCTGTGCATTGGTCATGGGGTGAGAACTGCCTACAAGAAGAGCTAATGGTTTTTGGTTAATTGGTTGTCATTCCCATGGTAGAGACATTTGATTGTGAGCTCAGAGTGACAGATAAATACATGCTAATGGACTTTGTAAAGTTCTATCATATTAGCACTATATAAATACAAGCTAGTTCCCCCTTGACTGAAGACGTAGCTTTACTTGGGAACCAACATCTAAATGATGTCTGACACTCTTGACAATTAGGCAGAAGGCAACTTTTTTTTGCAATTTAGGAAATAAAAAGAAAAAATGGGTTTGGAACAAAGCTTAGATTTACAACACAGTTTTGGGTCTGCTAAAAGCCACAATCGGAACATTGATACCTTATATCTTATGTCTAATTATTTGATCTTGTTCAGCTATTTGGTTGCTATGTTTCAAAAAAATTGGGTTGCTAGGTTTTAATAAAATAGAGCATTTTATGTCATTTTTTGATGAAGGTCTCATTACCTGTAGTAAAATTGCCCTAAACAACAGACGGCACAGTCAAAACGGGATGATAGAGAGAAGAGTACAGTGATTATTGTTATGATTTATCCTGTAATGAATCTAACAAGGGTAAACTGCTTAAAATGTATTCAAGTAGCAGTGAAAGTTAGTTCATTAAAACACACTAATAATGCCAAATGTATTCATTAAAATATATTATTTATTTTATATTGGATTTCCTCCATACCCTGATGGTCAGGTAGCCCAGCCCTCTGAGTCATAAATGTGTAACTTGTTAATCTGATAACATAAATGGGAGTCATTTTCCCTCACAGTGTTCACAGATATAGCTCAAGTTAAGCTTTTCCTGAGTTAAGAGTTATGCTATGGCCTTGGTATTCCCCTTTTCTTTTTCTCCCCCTATTTTCCATCATATCCTTGAATACCCTTTAGCTTACCATTTCCCTCTTATTTTATCCATTCCATCCCTTTTATTATTAATATAATAGGAAACATATTACACAGCACTTTATCAAGTCCAAAGTCATGTCACTAACTGTCCCTCAAGGGGGCTCACAATATAATGGGCCTGACGTATTAAAGCTCTCCAAGTCTGGAGAGGATAAACTTTCATGAGTGAAGTTGGGTGAATCCATCAGACCTGGAATGGATTTTTTAAAATAATTTGCTAGCAAATGTTGTGAATCCTAGACCAGATCCATTCCAGATTTGCTGGACCACCCAGTTTCACTGATGAAAGAGTATTCTCTCCAGCCTTGGAGAGCTTTAATATATCAGGCCCAATGTCCCTACCATAGTCATATTCTATTAATAGTCTAAAGTCAGTTTTGGGGGGAAGCCAATTAACTTAAATGCATTTTTGGGAATGGGGGGGGGGGGGACTCATGGAGGACATAGAAACTCCTGCATGTGCTGCAAAGGCCAGAGTGCTAACCTCTAAGCCACTGTGTCACATCTCCTATACATTCTTTTTGTCTGGCTTCCCTTTTCTTTCTTCCCCCAATTTTCAAAAATTTTCACAATATTACAAAGAAAAAAAATATTTAAGCTGAATTTTCCAAATGAAACAACTGTCTGCCTAGGATATGTGTATTCTTTCTTACAATCTCCTAATGGCCTTGATTTATTAACGTTCTCCAAGGCTGGAGAGAATACACTTTCATTGATGAAGCTGGGTAATCCAGCAAACCTGTAATGGATTACCTAAATGTCGAGCTATTTGTTAGCTATTTGTTAGCAAATGTTTTCAGTCCTGGAACAGATCCATTCCAGGTTTGCTGGATCATGCTGGAATATGTCTAGCTTGGATATATGATATGATATGTGATACATGTGATATGTATGATGCAGATGGAATAGTTGTGAGACAGGGTATTATGCCTTCTGGGGATATCCTTTTTTCTTTTGTGCTCCTATGAGGAATTATTTAGGCCATCATTCCTATCTAATTTATATCATTCAAATATGTGGAGCCCAAGGTTCTATTGGGCAGGGCACCATGTTTGGCCCCTCTATACATTTATTTTCTTTTGCAGTACCGTCTTCCTCTCTTTTATTTGAAGCCTTGTTCTAATCTGTTCTGGGAAGTCAGGGAGTAGCTAATGGCTATCTTGTATGTGTTTTGATATCTACATGGTCTGCCACCCTGAATTATGATTTCACTCTACATGTATGCATGCATGTATACAGCTCAGTGTATGATGCTGGAATTTGCTGGATATCCCCACATGTGCACAGGAGTTAGTCTCCAAAATAATATGGCTGAAGATTGGGAACCCAGAAGAGGAGCAAATGAAGATGGCCACACTGACAAATGGAATTAGGACGTGCTTATTCAATTTTATTATATTGCAGAAAGGAACATCCCCGAGAACAGCTAGGAGCATTTTTCATTGGCTGATGTGATTCCTGCTGGAGCAGGAACACTCCTTGTTGTGTAACTCCAGATAAGCCGGGTGTTTTACACTGCAGACAGAGGAGTAAAAGGTACCAGGAAATTTGAAACAGCAGCATAAGAGGTGAGAAGAAGGTAAAAATATAATTGCAGCATTGAAGACATTGCTGGACAGGTCAGAAGGTAAGTGTGTGTTTAATTTTTTTGTTTTATTGTATTTTTGAACAGTATAATACAGCTTTAAATGAAACCAAGGCTCTCTGAAATAAAAATAAATGCTTAATAAAACACTGATATCATTTTATAGGTAAACCATGTTCAAATAATGACATATTCTCTAAACCAAGTACAACATATGTGTTTTTTTCTAAAATGTCCATGAAATTTAAATGGAGTCTACAGCTATTGGTTTCAAATGCAGAAAAACTTCCGCAATTCAGGCTGCATTTTAATTTATCATGATGCACTTACTAATCTTTCCTTGATCAATTGAAATTGATGAAGAAAACTTTATTAATCTGCTCTCCACCTTGTTCCTAAATATACACTTTTGGTAAAATAGAAATTCTTCCAGTCCAGTTCAATTATCTCTGGAGACCATAATTTAAACACAAGTAGTCTGTGCTGAGATATTCCAGAAAACTTGTAATCTTCACGTTTGTTATTTTGGGCACTGTGACTAAATTGGTGCATAATTCCCATCTGAACAAGCACTAATGAGCTGGAGACTTTATCAGTAATAAACTTTGGAAGTGTGTAAAGATCCAAGTCTTTCCGGCATTCACATGCAAATTATTCATACACAGCAGGCTAACTTTGTTGTTTCTGGCATTAAGTTTAGAATAAAAAAATGTCAAGAATTAAAGTAAAGTGAATCAGAGTTGTGACTTGTCACAAAAGATCAGATTTGTCATTTTATTGTGCCCCAGCCAAAAAAACATCTGCTAGATTTTAACAAGCATATAAAGTACTGTAATAACAATTTCTGAAACTTTCATCACAAAAGAACTTTTGGTCATTAAAGTATGACAATTTTCCTATTGCATTATCATTACAGTTACATCAGCAATGTGCTATTTGAATTATGCATTAAAGAGAACTAAAACCCCCATAATGGTGAGTGGGCATTTTTGATTGGCTGGCTATGGATGATGTAATTCCTGCGCGTTTACATCTTGCTAACCCAGGGCATGCACAGAGAACATAATTGGGTCTGTGCACCTTCAGAAAAAATTGGTAGCAGGTGAAGTGGATACTTTTATTGCAGAAGGAACATAGTTATGAAACAGGGAATCTGACATTCCCTCAAATATTCCCTGGTGGAGAATCTTCCAGGTCCATGTGTTTCAAAGTCAGTAATTGACATGTTTGACAATGCCCCTGATTCATCAAGCAAAATCGGATTATCGGTCGCGCATTCGTATTAGCGATCCGGAATCGCGCGCGATCGCGCTATTCAACAACCGGAAAAGCTCGCGCACGGAGCCGCGCTTATCCGACAGCTTTTTACTGGCATGGCAGGAATCCGGCCGGCAGATTCAGGATGCGAGTGGACGCGCGCACTCGAGTCCCGGACCGCGGTAATCCGCGATCGCGGGTCGCGCGTATTATCGCGCTTCCAGCGATCGCGGATTTCAATGATGAATCAGGGGCAATGTCTCAACCTACTTTCCAGCAACCTACCTGAAAATGACCCTTACACTATATTTTAATTTTGAAATAAGCTATTACTGTAAAAATACTTTTTTATACGGTTCAATCCCAATCTAAAATACATTTTTTCTAAGACCTACAAAGAAGACAATGCTTCAAGAGTGTTGAACACCTGAGTGACCTGCAGCTCTTACTGTTTCCTCTTTTGATATCCACATTACTCCAGTCCTCTAAAATGCATAGTAAAGGGACCCAGAATGTTGACCAACCCTGTGGATTCCAAAATAGGATTTCTCAGGATTGGAGTGCCAATTGCAAAAAGCAGCAACTATTTACAGTATTCTTTAACAGGTAGAGTATGTTTTGAAAGTTTTAGGGTTTTTTAAATTTCTTATTCTGAGGATCCAAATAATATTAATAATATTAATATTTATGGACCTAACTGTTTATATATATTATATATATATTTATATATACAGGTAGTCTCCAGGTTAAGAACATCCGACATACGGACGACTCCTAATAGGAACTAATAGGAGCTTCCCTGCTCCCTTGTGTGTAGGAAGGCTTGGAGGGGGCAGTTTGCATGACTTGTAGAGGAAATCTTTTGCCAAACACAGCTGAGACTGAACTCTTTTGCAAGCTCTTGTAACTCTTTAATGACTAAGACAAACTCTGCAGTTGTTTCTTTTTTTGTTTGTTTGTGATTAGCTCACAATGAGGGTTTTATACAGTAACCGACATCATGCTGCCTAATAATATGTTGAGACAAACATCTGTCCTAATTGCATTTATTAAAATAATGTACCAGTTCTGACTTACATACAAATTCAACTTAAGAACAAACCTACAGTCCCTATCTTGTATGTAACCCGGGGACTACCCGTATATATATGTATATACTCATATGCTTTCTACTATATAAAGCTTTCAATTTACAGTAATACCTCCACTAACGAGTGGCCCTGCTAACAAATTTTTCAGCTAACAATTTTCTTTTTCACTGTTTAAGAGACTCGGCTAATGAATATAGACTTGGCAAACAAATGTAAAAAAAAAGTCAGGAACGGGGCTTACCTGCTTGCTTCTCTGCAGGACAGAGCCTAGAGGGGAGGGGCAGTTTGCATGACTTGCAGAAGAAATCTTTTGCTAAATACAGCTGAGGTTGTGAGTGATCTTGGGGGTGTGAGCTCTTCTTCCACCTCTTGTAACTCTTTAATGACCAAGACAAACTCTACAGTTGTTTCTTTTTGCATATCAAAGCACAGCTTGCTCCAGAAGTTAATGAATGTCTAGTCTCCATAAAGTTTTTTTTTTGTTTGCTTTGTTGGCTTTATTTGTGATTATCTCTCAGTGAAGATTTTATACCGTAACTGACACCACGCTGCCTAATATTATGTTGAGACTGTTCCAATTGGGAAGCTGTTCCGTTCAGCCTTTGGTGAGTTTATGCCCTTTTATACTGTGCTTTTTACTATTTTTATAAAACGTATCCTTAAATTGTGGGCAGCATCCAGAACAAATTAAATTTTTTTCATTAAAAACCTATGGGAAATCACGTTTCCGCTAACAAAGATTTGATCTCTATATTTGATTTGTACAAAAGCATATTATAATTTAAAAACAATTATTATTTAAAAGAAAGAACAATTTCCTGGGGGTTATTTCAATGTAAATGCTCATACATACTTATACAGTAGAAAATTTATAAATGAATTCAGCATTTTATTCATAATCTTTTCATAATCAGTATAAATACCTAAATATGTCTTTTTCAGTCCCTAAACAACAGAGGTCAGACCCTTTCCATGTAATTGCCTACTGCCTTACACACACTTTACTTCATCACAAACATGACCCACTTTCAGGTCAACCCACTTTCAGGTCCTGACCCATACTTTAAGAAACACTGCTTTAAGGAATACTTTTAAATATTATCTATTACAACACACAATATACAACTTCTTGCATTTCAACCATAAAAAGGGAAAAATACTTATAGCATTGGACAATACTGGGTGTTATGAAAGCAATTTCCACAGCCTCATGTTGTGATAATAATTATTGCCTGTATGGGTATTTAGAGATTGCAGAAAAAAGTAAGTTATGTATTCAGCATTTCATTCACCATGCAAATATTTTTTAATCTGGTCATGAATATGGATAAAAAAACGTATTTAGGATGATAATATCAGATTTCTAAACATAATCTGAGATGATGGCATTCAAACCGATCAACATCTGTAAGTATTCATAACTCAGTATCTAAAAGTATAATTAACACGGTACTAAAGACATCTAAAACATAGAAGTACAAGTTTTAATTAACTTTTATTTGCAACTTGGACAATTTCATAAAAGTTACAAAAAAAAATAATGTTTTGTAGATTTGAAAAAAAATGTACTAAGAGAATTATTAAATTGCTATTGCTAACCTCCCCATATAAAAATTCTAGTAGCCTGACCATCATTAAAGAAGACGTTTTCTTTTTTCTTTTCCTAATCTAATTTTCTGCATCACTATTCATTTCAAAACATACAGTATAAAGAAATTTGTTAAAGCAGAACCAATATCTGAAACAAAATAAGGATTGATTCTAGACTACCATGGGTTTGATTTAAATTTTAGTGAAAATGTGGGCCCTATATTTTAAAAAGTTCTTACAATTGAGAATAATTCATTTAACGTATATGTTTTGTGTATCTAATGTAAACTCAAAAAAATGTCCACATTCGGCTTGGTGGTCAGCTTTAGGTACGTGCCAAATTTTACTTGAACAATAGTCATTTTGCCCAATACAAATAAAGCCAAACCGTGTCAATTTTCTGTGATTGGATTAGATGTTGAGGGTGAGCTTTCCCATTAATTGTCCTGTTTGTTATTGGCTGCCATCTGGATTTACTAAGCTGTATGCTACACATATTGTTGTCTGCCCGATGAATTCACCCAGTTATAGACTAATTCTGGTAATGAAAGGTATAGTATATAGCTCAGGGAATCCAGCTAGTGAAAGATAACAGCCACCATGTACAGCTTAACAACCAATGACAGGTTTTGCTTGGCTACCAGGTTGACTTACTGATCTGTATGCTGCACCTGTCATTGACTGTCATTGAATGTATAATCATTGGATGCTGAGGACAATAATGTAAAGCCACATCAAATTTTTGCCTATTAAAATTATTCTATTGAAAGTGGTCAGTTTCTACAGATTAAATTCACCATATGTAGTTGTAGATTACTAGAATATATATGGCCCTACGGTTGTAAATCTTGATTCTACCATATTTCATAGTTTGTAAAAAAATAAGGTAGCCCACTACAGGGTTGGAAACTGAAGGATTCTTATCTCTCCTATGTTCCCCTTGAGCCCACATAAAATGCCCCTCCCCATAGCTATAGACAGTGGAAACTGTACATTGGGTTAAATTCGGGAGAACTGTTGGTGAACTGGAAAGAGGCACATTTGATCAGCACTAAACTGAACTTGTTTAGAAAATATATCATGAATTAAATTACCTCAAAATGTAATAGAAAAATTCAATCTAGCTACATTATGAGGCCCATTCTCTTTTGCAAACAATACCTTAGATAAAAGAACTATTTACTTTTGCAGTATATAGACATATTTAAAAACATACATGTAAGGTCATGCATTTAATTGTATTATACATTTGCCATTTGAGTAAAAGTAGTCCCGTATATACCCGCGTATAGGCCAACTTTTTCAGCACCCGGGCCAAAATGTGCTGAAAAAGTCACCCTTGGCTTATACTGCAGTAAGGTGCATGGGTCCCTCCAGGAAAGGACCTGAT
This sequence comes from Pyxicephalus adspersus, assembly GCF_032062135.1. Lineage (NCBI taxonomy): Eukaryota > Metazoa > Chordata > Amphibia > Anura > Pyxicephalidae > Pyxicephalus > Pyxicephalus adspersus. The sequence goes on along the minus strand of NC_092862.1, from coordinate 105,869,610 downwards.
TCGGCAGCCGTGGCCAACAGTTTCTGTCCCCTGATGACAATGCCATCAGGCTGCGGCAGAAATACGCTGGCCACAAAAGCCGGCAGGGGTACGCCAGAGTTACTTCAGAGTTACAAATTCAAAGGCGCGAACGGTAGTAAATACCGTTACCGTGCAATCTGCTGTCATCCCCCAGCATCCTGGTGGTCCCTGCACCTCCTCCGCACATGTCTTCTCTCTTCTGTCTTCAGCCGTTGAATGCAGAGACAATCTCCAGGGTTTACCTGGTGACACCGGCGCGGGCGGGAGGAGCAGCGGGAAATTCAAATAATTTAGTATTGCATTTAAATTATATTATATATGTATTATATATAAGCTACTGTACAGATATATTACATTCTACACTATTTTTTTTAACAGATGTTTTTGTAGGGTTTTTTTACCTAAAGTTTAATATTAAATGTATTAAATATTGGACATATTTCAGTGAGTTATGCCTAAGAATTATAGGCCTACAATGTAAAATAAATTTCCATGCAAAAAAATTTAACGCTTTTTGCGTGGAAATACGGAGAGAATTAGAACGCTAAGGGTGCTACAATGGCCGAATGCAGTACCACTTTGTACTGCTTTCAGCCACTTTTTCCGGATAGAATCATACTGCCAGGGAGGTTACAGAGAATTTTTTCAATTTTTCCTGTTTTCCAAGTTATAAATAGGTACCTCGGCTTATACACGGATCGACTTATACACAAGTATATACGGTAAAAGCTTGCACTATTATTGTAAAAGACTGAGATTTATTTCAAGTACCCATGTGACAGATCCAAAGCTGTGAACTATTTATTTTCAAAATAGAATGCAAGGAAATATTAAACAATTTATTACTTATTATTTAAAAGTTGGCCTCAATTTTAGGACTTTTTGCTGTTTTGTTCTTGTAAGCTTTTGTGTATTTTGCTTTGTTAGTCTGTCACAGTGGTAAACCCTCTGTGACTCCTGTGGATCGAGTAGGCTAACCTAGGCATTTAAGAATCAAAAGAAGTCTTATTTTCACATGGCTCCTCTAGACAGTAGGACACAAGGCTCACTCTGCTGAAGACAGCAAATCAACAGCTTGAGTTGAAGGTAATTCAGCAAATTGTTAAGCAGGTATGAAGTAGGAACAGCCAGAGAGCTAGCAACAGTCAATGTAATCATTAAACCTAAGATAAGCAGGGTTGCAACCAAGAGCCAGCCCGTATCATCAATCTATCTCAGGAGGAGCATTTGTTGAACAGGGTATTGGACACAGAATGAAGAAATAAGGTTTTGACAGCAGGAACTGGGTAAGGGAAAAGAGTAAACACCAAGCCTAATAATGCTATCATATCTTACTGAAGTCTTATATAGCATTTTAGCGAAACTTTTCACAAATGTACCTATTATCAACCTAAGCATTTAGCACGTGAGAGATGGTGTGCAGGAAGAGTTTAGCAACTCATTTCCAGCTTCGCTTTTGTCCTTGAATTTTGTTGAATTGCCACTACATTTTTTTTATTTCTTAGTATTTTATACTTTATTTTTACCTAGTAATTTTGCCGAAAGAAAAAGAAAGAATAGACAAAATATTTTGGAAACCACTATAGCCCTGGAAAAAGGCACAAAGACTCTGAGCTGCGGAAACTTTTAAGCTTTAAACTTTTAAGAGTTATTACAATAATTTAAAAAGACCATAAACAGCCTGGAGCTAGCAACAAAGTGGAAATCAATAGAGAGAGTGAATATTGTCTATGTTTTAGACCTTGTTGGATTGACAGCTAGGCAGAAAAATGCGAGCAAGAGACCAGCATGCATAAAGATAAACAATCTACCTAAAGCTTATTCATTTTCCACAGAAGAGGTATTTTTACAGGGATAATAATTCATCAAGTTCAATTTAGACCTATATACTTTGAGGAGGAAACATTTTTTTATCATTAGATTTTAAGGGAAACCTGTTATAAATTCTCCTACATATTAAGCTTAAATAGCATAATTTCACTTAATTAGAACAACAAAATAAGAAAACATTTCTGTACCCCATTAAAAATCTTATATTTTAATGGCTAATATGTACCGACTAAATGATATGTTTTAATATATACAAATTCAGCAAATTTCTAAAAAGCATCTTTGAGAACATATAGCAAACAATGGGCCTGATTTATTAAAGTTCTCCAAGGCTGGAGAGGATACACTTTCATCAGTGAAGCTGGGTAATCCAGCAAACCTAGAATGGATTTCTTAAAAGTCATCTGCTATTTGTTAGCAAATGTTTTCAATTCTGAACCAGATCCATTTCTGGTTTGCTGGATCACCCAGTTTCACTAATGAAAGTGTATCCTCTCCAGCCTTGGAGAGCTTTAATAAATCAGGCCCAATGTGTCAAAGTTGCTGCTCTTTTTTAAACTTAGGACATGTTCAGACCTACATTTTTTCAGGCTTTTCTAAGCCTTTTTATAGCCTGCACTCTTACAATAGCCTTGTAAAAATAGTTTAAATGAAAGTAAATAGGTTTGGTTTTTGTGCAGGCTTTCACAGATTTATGCTTTCACAAGCATTTGTTCAGAAGGTACATGTAGCATTTAGAGTCGTTTGGCCACTCAAAGGGGCTTATAGTGAAACCTGGGAGCCTGTTTAATAGGCCACAGACAGCTGCCCCTGTCACACATGGGGAAACAGAACAAGTAGAGGGCACTATGGCTTGCTCAGTGGTGGTGGGAGCCATAAGAAAGGGCCAAGGTGCAGAGTCTATGCAACAACCTGGTTTTCTCCAAAGCCTCTAGAGGTGAGGATGTTGCGCTGCTGACTGTTGCCAGGTTGCGGTCCTTGGCCTTAACTATTGCCAGAAAGAACTAAAAATGTGAACAAAGATACCAACACTTTTTATCATAAATCATTTAGAACAGTCAATAAAAAATAGTCAATAAATACAGTCATTAAATACAGTAAAACCTATTCTAATAGCACAAAAAAATCACAGCTGTATGTTGATTCATAATTCCATTGAGACATTTACCAAGACAAGATAGTTTGCAAAAGTCAAATTTTCTTTTGTTACAATAATTAGTTGAAAAGAATTTCTAGTAAAGTTCAACTGCAAAATAAATGTTCAAGACATCAAACATGGATAATATAAACAAAACAGCACATGCACCTACATTCAGGTTATTTGACTACCTTTGGAGTTAACATAATTTGAACAAGAAATGCACATCTGGCACAGGGTCCAACTAGGAAGATTATGAAGCATTGCCCTATAGATCCAGACAGACCATACATCACTTGAAGTGCATGGATTCCTTAATAGCTATACAACTAAAAGGCATGCAGCCATATTGCACAATCAATATGTAAAGAAAATGCAGCATATCTACAGGGAGAGAAGCCAGCTCTACAAAAGAGCAGTTATAAAACAGGAACAAATCTACAAAATCATCATAGCTTCTTTAAAAGAGATGTATCTATCATACCTGTGTTGTTTGCAAAATTGTGAGCAAGTATGAAAGCATACATAAGGCTAATACAATATAGATATATGTGAAGTAAAGGAATGGGAGAGCTGAACCATAGGTTCAGAATCCAAAAATAATTTTTAATTGTCAGAGACCATCAAGAGTTGACATCCAATACTCAGTGGACGGTTATACTATTTTCTGCAAAGCCATACTGTTCTTCTTGGAGAGAAGAGGCTTTCTCTTGTTGACCCTTCCAAACAAGCCATAGTTGTTCACACTTTTCAAGTTGTACTGTCATAATCCATAAAGTTTAACATGATAACTGAGGCCGAACAGAGTGACATGTAGCTCTTGGTTTTTTGCTTTTTGTTTAAGCATTGCATGGTCTGACCTTATATTTGCTGGGATATCCACTTGAAGCTATCTTAAAATGCTTTCCACTTGTGAATATTTTTTCTCACTGTAGAATAATGGAATACAGATTGTTTGGAAATGGCCTTATAACCCTTCCTTGGTTGATGGGCAGCAACAATTGCTTCTCTAAGATCATTGCCCATCTTTTTCCTCCTGCATTTTGACCTACTCTTTGTTAAAGAAATCATGACATTATAATATGACATATGTTGTTTATCTGAGTATGTTTTACCTAATCTTAAAACAGATTATTTTTTTGTTATGTCCTGGTATATAAAACCATTAAAATGCAAGAGGGTGTACTTTTATTTTCTAATTTTCCCCATGACTGTATATATATATATATATATATATATATATATATATATGCATTTAAAAGGTATGATGTTCGCCAAACTCGTCATTTTTAAATTCATATTCTTAATTTTTTTGCTATATTCTCAAAATGTTGCTATTTTAGATCCTACAAATGAAATTAATATTACCTGACATATTTACCTTTGTGTTGTCACAGATGTGACCAGGGGGTGAATTTAAAAAATATCTCATTGTATAAATGTATTTGTTCAAAGTAAAAATGTAAAAAATTAATGCATGAACTACAATTGTTATGGCAATTTTTTAAATGGAAAAATAATATTATGTTGGCATATACTGTATTCTTAAAAAAATTGATTTGATTCTAGTTTTCAAATGTTTTTCAAAGCTTATCATTTTCAGTGACAGAAGCATGGTAACATTTTATTAACAGAAGAGACTTTGAATACCACATCAGAAATATATTTTACTTTCATCCAAGAGACAAGCCATGACAACTTGTTTACTGTTGTTGACACCAGGGCATATATCATATATTAATTATATATTGTTATTAGGTATTCCTGAAAATTCTGTACTTATTTTTGTACAGTGTACTAATGCTGCTGTCAGATAGACTTGATAGATGCATAAATAAAGATGAAAAAAATGAATTGGGTTGATTTACTAAAAAAAGTAATACAGTAAAAATGTATTTAGCAAATAAACATTCACATGCAAGTAAATGTAATTATTTTATTTTGCAAATAATTGGATGGCTGAAGTTAACAGGGTTTCACCCCATTCACAAAGTCAGGTAAATTATTTCTTACAATGTTATAATTAATTTTTCCAAGTTAACTAAATTTAATTTCCTTCAGTAAATCAATCCAAATATTTTAGCCTTCCTACTACTTGAAGAAAACCTATCATATACATACAATAGCACATTAACTTATTACTGAGTGCTTTTGCCAATTTGTGAAGGATCACCCCATGCAGAGCCAGACTTGCAAAGTGAGCCCTTAGGCTGAGGCGGCAATATTTGCTCCTAGCTTCCTGGCTTGACTCACTGTGCACCTACATTTGTATATCTGGCTGTCTTGATGGACATGGCATCTATCTTGCTACTCCGATGGACACAACGTGTATCTGGGAGCCTGTGTTCCTTGCTGGGAGCCTGGAAGAACTGGAACTCTGAGTTTAATTACAGCTGGAAATATATCAGTGAATATCAACTATGGTTTGTCAAACAATCTTTCCTTTTAATAATCGTTTGTTATTTTTTATAGGGATATTAAAGTGACAGAGACTTTTCCCAGCATCACATTTATTGGAGTAAATATACTAAATGATACACCTGAGTTGCTGAGGAAAGGGAAATCCTGATGATGCCTTTGCTGTCATCAGGCTTTCCCTTTCCTCAAGGAGCAGAGCAATCAGCGGAGCTTTACTTTGCTGACAGCTCTGCTCCTCTGATCGTTTCTGCAGCCCTAGAGTAGCTGTGACATGTATTCTGTATGTGTAATACATGTCACAGCTCCTCTAGCGCTGCGGGAGTAATCAGGGGAGCAGAGCTGTCAGCATAGTAAAGCTCCGCTGATTGCTCTGCTCCCTGATTGGCTGAGGAAAGGGAAACCCTGATGATGCTTGAGCTGTCATCAGGGTTTCCTATTTCTTAGCCAATCACAGAGCAGTAGTGGTATGAATGGAGATAGTATCTCCATTCAACCTCTATTGCCCTCGTATTGCCTGCGGTTACAGCTAATTGAAGGCACCTGCTTTCAATTAGCTGTGACCGCAAAGTTCCCACGGTCCAGGAATCCCACATTGATATTATGATTCATAATGTCATTGTCAGATAACCTGTAAAAAATAAAAAAGAACAAGTTTAAAATAAAAAACACATACGAAATAAATAATTTAAGAAAAAAAAATTTTTTTTTTCCTCCCGAATTTTTGTTGTCTAATCCCTTGTTTTTCAGGTCGGGTCTCCCCGAATTCGAACAGCCATATTCGGGTTGAATATAGGGACAACCCGAATTCGAACATCAACACTACGTTCGTCACATAGTGGGCTGTACAAAATTTTAGTACAGTTTGTCTCTACTTTGAAGTAATTTCTCACCTAATAACCAGGAGGGCAACTTGCTATCATATGGTGTTCCCAAAGATACTTTTAGGTTGAGAAAGCCTTATTCTAGAAAAAAATTATACATAATGCTGAGACATGTTGTTAGAATTTGCCTCTGTTCTAGGGCTATTCTGCAGTCCTTTCTACAAATGGATTGAGCTAACGAAGGAAAAATCTGGTTGTTACTTTGGACAGTAACTTCGACAGTCTAATCCACTAAATGGGTATGGGAAGACCACTAACTATAAGAGGGAAACTATATTAATTAAATAAAAAAATTCAAATGTGTACAAAAATTGTGAGGGGCCATTATATATGGCTTGCAAGTGAACATGGATTGGCTCAGTGCTGATTGGGCAGAACTTGAGACCAACTAAGGGGCTGAAATCATTAAAGGGCTATATATCTGTTGAATAAATACAAGGTGCAAAGAAAACACAACCAGCAAAAAGGCTGACAGTCAGAGAATGTGTACTTCTGTAAAGAATCTTGTACCTGATCTTCTGGGACCAATACAGTATACCTTTGGGATCAGGGAGATTTCACTACTTAATATGGTAATAGGTTTTATTTTCATTTTGGGTCTACAAACTAGAAGTTCTGGCTTTTTATCTCTGCAATTTACTAAGTTAGGTGGATAAAAATGGCCACATAGAAACCTTCTCTGCAAATCCAACAAATTTTTGAGTTAATCTGACAGTTATTTTTATTTTAGCTACAAACTGTTAGCACAGTTGGCCCATTGGATAACACTCTTGCCTTTGCAATGCTAGGTCATAAATTTGAATCCCAGCTCTAAATTGGGTTCTTTTTTATGAATATTTTTTCATGTGAAAAAGTATGCCCCACAACTGGTGTTATTGATTGTGTGAGGGGAACTACGTACTGCAATTTAGAATGTATTCTGCCTGAAATATATATATATATATCCAACATAATGTACATTGCCATACAATAGCATTGCAAGGCAATAATTTATGATCTGATTTCATAGGTAATTTATTAAAGATGATCATAGCTGACATAAGCTAACATAATCACATCATTCTGTATAACTGATTTTAAAAGATGTCAGGTTTAGTCCTTCACACAATCATCAATTCTCTAAGTAATAAATACAACTCTACTAATATTTCAAAGTGAATTTCTCTCTCGCAACAGGGTGTCTTTTATTCTGGTTTGATTGTTTTCTCGTCTACTATTTCAGTTACATTGAAAATGAGACAGATGATAGTTTCTACTTTGTCTGTTCTAATACAGTTTTTCTTAACAATAGGCACCAGCAAAGCAGGCAGCCTTTGTCTTAAGATTATATCCAGATCTGTGTAGAATAATGTTTACATTGTTTTTCTATAGTAATATATTTTCTTCTGACCCTTTCTACGAATCACTATGAAAATGCACATATTGCTATGTTAAACAGTAGTTTAAAAAGTCTAGATTTCTGAAAACTATAACAACATCACATCACCACATTTATAACAGTCACAAAGTGGACTAAATACAAGCAATGCAAATGAGCTTAAAATTTAAAGAATGTATCTACTAGTGATTTAGCCATAATAAAGGTCATCTGTTCCACTCCATGATTACAAATTACTCCAAATATTTTAAAGGTTAAGACAAAGGAGAATATACATTAACACTAGGTATGTGAATATAAATGAATATATATAATAAGATATATATATTAATATATAATGAATATGAAAAGATAGCCATGTGAAAAAGCAATTATACCTTCTACGGTTTTGTGTATCAAGAAATAATAAATAAAAAATATATATTAATATAACTTTAGATGAACAATTCATGGCATACTACACCAAGCCAGGGCAGGTGCAGCTCCTCAAATACACTTTTACAATAATACAATAATTGATCATCAGCAAGTGTGGCCAGCTCTAAAAAAGCAGGTGTGTGTTAACACAATGCCAAGGAGGAAAGACATCAGTATTGATTGCAGAAAAGCAATTGTTTTTGCCAATTAACCCCCAAAGTGTTTTAAGGTCATTTCAGAACAACCTGAATCCATTAGTGTAAGGAACTTACTTGTCCAGCGAGCCCGCGGCGTCCCTGGGGATCTCAGCCGCAGAGGGAGACGCCACTGCAGCAGGCAGCATGGCCGAGGCTGCTGCCCTACTCGCAGCGTCTCTCTCTCTGCAGCTCAGATCCCCAGGGACACTGCAGGCTCGCTGGACAGGTAAGTTCCTTACACTAATGGATTCAGGTTGTGTCTCTCTCTGCAGGCGGAGGGATCCGTTCTAGCCGAACTACTGTTCGGCCAGGCAGCATCCCCAACATCTCTATGGACGTGATTAATGAAAGTCCTGTTCTCAGCACTCCTGTGGAGGTGCAAAGTAGGGCACGTCCCAGGGGTGGTGTGGGAAGAGGTGCACATGCTACCACGCATACATCTTGTACCCCCCGAGGGCGTGGCACTCGGCTGCCTCGCCGCTGGACATAGTTTGAATTCCCTGCGACCAATCGGCCGCAGGGGATTCAGTTACCCTCCTATCAAATGGCGCCAGGTGGCGCAAGGTCATTGGTCACTCTGGCCATTTAAGGAGAACCTGTCCTGAACACCATTGTCCGCTATAAGCCTCTGTGAATACAGTGTGCTTGGGTGCGTTCTTTGTATTGGTTTATGTTAATCCAGTTTGTCATTACCATAGCGACCTGGTCTGAAACCTGATTCTGCCTGAATTCTGCCTGCCCTGACCTCAGATTGTTTGTGACTACTCTTGCCTGCTGCCTGCCCTGACCTCGGATTGTTCCTGACCTGCCTTTGCCTTACACTCCTGTACTACTCTTATCGGACTTATCATCTGTAAATAACCCTTGTCTTGTTTTATGAGGATAATAAAACTTGATAAAAGGATATTTGGAGTTGGCTGTGGTTTGTGTGCCCAGGCACATTACAATTAGTAGATAGATAGATGGATAGATAGATAGATAGATAGATAGATAGATAGATAGATAGATAGATAGATAGATAGATAGATAGATAGAGAAAGAAAGCGATAGATACTAATTTTAAAAAAAAATCTGGTAGAAGCATCTATAAAGTAAATGGTTAAACCCATTCTACCATGCTTGGCAGAGTAATTCCATATGTTACACAAGTTAACATTATACAGTATCTAGTTTGTCACTTTAGTGATAGAAAAGGACTAATACTCAATGCAATATTAAAACATAAATACTTTCAAACGACCTGTGCTTTAGAGATCAAGGAATAAATAGCAACCCTTGCAGACAGAAGGCTTAAAATAACAGCAAATGATGTTCTCCTCCAGACAGTAACTTGACTGGGAGCAAACGAAGGTCAGACAACTTGAGCAGCGTCTCAGCAGACACTCATTAGTGTTAAAGTGTCAGAGCTATGATGCAAAAAGTCATATAAAATACAAATAGAAAACTACACAGAAAAATATAGATCTGGGATAAGCAAACTGACGCGTATCTTTATTAGGTACTAAATTTCTGGCTTTAAATAGAAAAGCTTAACACCACAAAGGTGTTTTTAATCTCTACAGCAATGTCATAAAACTACCCTGTAAACTACCTAGTACATGTGATGCCATAAAAAATAGGAAAATATGGTACACCTTGGAATTATATGGTTACATCTTTATCCATTTAATGCACTACATAACTTTGAAAATGTGAGACATAAACAAAATTTTATTGTAGTAATGTATGCCTTTAAAGGAACTGTAAAGTATAATTGCAACATTAAAGGCAATAATCTGTTGCCATGAAAACAGTGCTTGGACATGAAGCAGTTTTCTAACAAGATAAAATACCATGTTTCAGCTGAGTATTTCAATGTCCCCATGTAATACCAAATTTAGAGGGTTATATTTACTAAAGGAGAACATTTTCACACGCTCAGTGAAGCTGTATGCCAACCATGTGCAAAAAAAGTTTTTTTTTTTTTATTACCTCTGCAAATTATTAGGTTTTCAGCTTCAATGATTTTACGTTTGTCTATAATTCATAGAAAAGGCTGTTTTATGCTATATGACCACATATATATTTATATATATATATAAATATTTTTTATATTAGTATTTTTTACATTTATGTTTTGAGCTTTGAACTATTTCTTGCTTCTATTTGCATATCATACAACAGGCGATATCAAGAAACGAGAAAGAAAATAACTTAAATCATGCATATAAATAAATTTATCTTTAGGCTTTTTTTTTACTTTTTATTGGATGATAAGTAGATACATACAAAAACAATATTAAGAACAGTTGTTACCTACTTTTCACTTTTTAGGAAAGGAAAAAAATAAAAAAAAGTTTAGGTGGGGAGTTAGAGAGAAAACATTAAAAAAAGACAAAAGGGTTCTGGGGGACGGGGCTGCTGTAAGAACAAGGTATAAAAAGGTATTTTTTTTTTAGTTATTCGTATGCTATATACATTTTGATTCTTTTTAAAGGCACAACTTATTATGATTTTCTAAAACTGCCAGGCAAATCCAATGTTACCTCATCATGGTAAGATTTGGGAACTCTATACATAGTTTGTGTAAAAAACACCCCGAAAATCAAATTTCCCACTCGTGATTACTAACTAGATTTTTTTTGTTTACTTATAACACCCACCAAGACTGATCATGGTTAATCAGACACTTGGACCTCAATTTTCCTAGGTTTAATGGAATTAATTAGCGGACTCACCTGTTTTTAGGGGTAACTGCAAAGGAAATCAGAAAGATTTTGTCTGTTGTCTGAAATGATTAGGTAATAAAAATGGCAAGATCACTACACCCCTGAGTCAGCATATAGCATTGGAACATAACTTTCACCCCTCTTTTCTCCCTTCCCTCTTCTCCTCCCTCTTCTTTCTACCTTTATCTTATTTAAATATCTTCACATTATGACCTCTGTTTCCTTGTTGGGTGTACTTATGTCTGGGTCCCGTGGGAGAATTGTGGCCCCTATACTGGGGCAGTTATGTCTCCTCAAGTCCAGGTCCCTTCCATCTGGGGTGTGGCAGGCCAATCGGAAATATGGAAGGGTTATACCCATCCTGTTGGGCGGCTATTTCATATTTATAATAATGAACTAATGTAGGTTGTGCAAAGTTTTTGTACTTTTTTGCTGAATTTTACCACTATATAATTGTTTGATTGTAACTATATAACTGTATCACTTGCTGAATTATATAAGTATAACTTTCTTGGTTCATTAATGTACATTGTGATCATATAAATACTTTTATTTTGGTTGTTCTGTCTGTCCTGCATACTATTTAGTCCTTACATTTTTGTTTTTTACTTTTTCTCATTGACTTGTCTCCCCCTTAGGTCTTTAGGGCTTTTGGTTTCTCCCCCTCTTCTTTCCCTCCACCCCCTTCCCCCCCTTTCCCTTTCTTGTCTTTTTCCTTCCCCTTGTTTACTACAGGTACCGGCCTCCCTGTTTGGACATCACTTCCGGTGACACCCTCCACACGTGGGATGCCAAGTAGCTGGTCCCATGACATCCTGGCATTAGGGTTTGTACTTAAGGGGGGTGGCAGCCACCTAGCCTCCCTGTTAGACCTCTCTTAGGTCTGATCCTTGCTGTGGAGGGACTGACCCTCATATCCAGACTTCTATTTTTTCAACAATTATTTATTAAACTTTTACAGTTGCTGACCATCCCCCAGCGAGACTTCATTTGATTTAGAAGAGTAAAACCTATATTCATTGGAAATATCATTGGTTGTTTATATCTCTGGTTTGAGTGTCTTTTCCCACTGCTGCCGGAGGGGGTTCCGCCCACCCCCCTTATCAACACCCCATGTCAGGTTCAGTTACACCCGACATGATATTGATTGGTATGTGCCCTTATATTTTATTTGACTTAAAATATTATCATTTAAAAAATATAGGAATCTCTACCTGGTATGAAGGAACAAATCATTTGCTTGTCTTGTATTACATTTTAGTGTGCTTTAACCATTGATGTTCTGTTTATACATAATCCCTGTTGAAGCGGATCATATCTGCGAAAAACGTTGGATTATCATAATTTACAGTAACACGTTAAGAACATAGATACCTATGTGGTGATATGTACTGAGCTTTTTAACCCTGTTACGGATTATTATATCCTCTTTTGAATTTTTTGTATCAAAATATAAGATTTTTATTTATGTAACAATTTGTAATTTGTGTTAGATTGCCCTAAAACCCCCGTGAATATACTTATTTTTCATGTGCATGATTAAGTAATATTGTTTAAAAGATAAAAATACCAAGGTAATATGTATTCAATATTCATGGTGGTTGCCTAGGCCTCAAGGTAGGCACAATTAAAGAATGAAAAGAAAAGGGAGTCTTTTTTTTTAGTGGCCACACTAACAAGCAAGTGATTTTATTGAGCTATTTCAACACTCTATGCTATACATAGCCCAACTGTGATAAGTATTTAAAAACGTGTAGGTTACAAATGTACAGTAAAACATTGGTTTGGTTCATATAAAAAAATACAATAACGTGCAATTTTTGTCTCGATTAACCCGACCTGTTTCACCTGGTGGCTTCTTCAGGGGACTAATTATAGCGACCAATATTGTGAGTTGATAGTGGATATGTGAAAGGAGTTCCCTTCAGAGTGATAGTAGATAAGAATATGTTTTTGTTCATCTACCCGGCTGAAGTTGATGGTATCCTTTGATATTTTAATAGATGAAGATGATATAATATAGTATTTATATATATATATATATATATATATATATATATATATATATATTATATATTATATTATTATAAATATATATATACATATTTCCCGCTTTACTTTTTAATATGCATGCAATGGCTTAGTATTGATGACATAGGGTTGTAAATAAAGATGGAATCCCCATTATTAGGGGTTATAGGATATCCAAACCATAGGATGGCTTATAGAAAATATTGAATATTTCTATGAAGAGCACAGGAAAATTCCATTTAAATTCCTGAAGAGAAGAAAAGGTATGTTTTTGCTCACAGTTTGCCAGATAAGAAAAGAGCCAAGGACGCTGAAGCGTCTGTACACTCAAGAAAGGGAGGGGGAAGAAAAGCCCAATAAAATCACTTGTTAGTGTTGCCACTAAAAAAGCCTCTTTTCTTTTCATTCTTTAAGTCTGGGATTCATAGACTTGACATAAAAAAGATTTTTTTTCTATTGTATATGAATAGAGTTTCATTTTATTTAACATAATTTTATTAATTTGTGAAAGAGTTCTTTTAAACATATTATTCCATCAAGAGGAAATATGAACTTAATGTTATAAAGCAAAGATGTAATACAGAATAGCTGCTCATTTGAGACAAACAGCTATATTCAAGCATTTTTATTTTAAATAGAGAGGGCCAAGATCATAGGAACCTCATTTTTAAAGCTTTAAAACATAATGAATGACAGAAAAACAAATATGAATTGTTAACATAAACTGGGAATAACAAAAGAAAATATTGCATACAAGAACTATTGAAGCAGTAGTTGCAATACAAAGAAGTCCAAAATAAGGAGGAAGAAGCCCCCTTCACTGTAAAGTACCCTCATCCTCCTAATATTACAATACATAGGTTTTGTGCAAGCCATGTTTTGAAAATAAATAATCACTATGGATAGGACAGCATCTAAAAGCAAACAAAGACCTCATGTCAACCACAATACAATACAATGGATGGTAATAAAGCCCTCAGTTTAAAAAAGGCAACAAAGGGGTCATTGCCTAAGGAGCTAGCAAACAAAATGAAGGAACGGTTTCTTATCTGACCCTAATCTCTTAAGTTGTTATTTTTTTCTTATGATTTTCCTGCACTGTTGTAAATATTATTAACACTATGTCTGCTGGCAGGGTTCAGCAGCAGCAACAGAAATCAGCAAACTCAGGTATAAGTGAAAAGTGTTTATTATGGGAGTGAATACATACAAGGGAATCACAAAACAATTGTGAATAAGAGCAAGCAAACTGAAATGCAACACAAACCAACGCTCAAAAATACAATAGCAGTAAACAGCACATACAAAAAGCTATAGCAAAGCAGCAACCATTGATGGAATAAATACCAGAAACAAGGTAAATGTAACAAGGCAAGGCAGGTCACAGTACTCTGCTAAGACAATATGGCACACATGATGCAGAATATATAGGCCTTCTGATAATGAGACATAGGTATTGCCTAGCTAGGGGTAAAACCTTCAGAATTCACCAGCTGATTAACCTTGAAAGCATGTGCAAATTGTGCTAAACTTCAATGTATCAGCAGGTATCATAGAAAGCTGCAGGTTTCCTAATAATGGCACATAACAAAGACCACCATTGTTTACCATTTTAACTCTGATGGTCAATATACACACATATATATATATATATATATATATATATATATATATATGGTTCTCAGAAACATAAAACACCAAAGTGCAACACTTGAGTTAAACCTATGCTTGTTCCAAATCTGAAGTCCTGAAGTTCATCCCTAATACCTGTGAATAAAAGTATTTTAGAACCATTGCTACTTGTTATTTACATGAAGCCTGAGGGCACCTTGCAGTGAGGGATGTAAAGGTGGCTCCCTGGTGGCAGTGTTGAATTTGCTGATGTAGCCCTCTAAGGATCTTTTTTCTTACGTTGTAAAGAGAGATATACTCGCCTAAATCTGCCATCTAGGTCCCTTGACAACACTGCTTCCTCTCTAGCGGATGGAGGGGGAGGGGAGGGGGGCACTGGTTGTTGCTCCCTTGTACCTTTTCTGAGGATCCAATATACGTTTTTTTTTCACAAAAGGATCTGACTGCAAACAGCCAGCATTTACTTAGATGAAGGTGGAAAGGAGGTGTAGGAGTGGGGTTATCTTTATCCGGGAGACATGGTTTAAACTTTAAAGTACTGGATTAATGGAAGGAATAGAATTAGGTGTTAGGCTCTGATTTATTTACAGATAGGTTTTGTAAAACATAGCTTTAAAGTTCACATTTGTTTTTTTGCCAAGCCTGAATCTACGTGGCGCAGTAAGTTAATGTTTTCAGCTCAATGCATTATTGACCCAAGAGTTATTGAGAAAGCAGTTCTAATTGCTAAACACTAGTTCTCTCCAACAGTAACCCTCAGCAACTATACAGGATTTTTCTTGTTCTGGTCTGACTTCAGCACAGAACATTCTGCTTGGTTGTTATGGCTTATTGCTTTTAAGTATTGGCAATAAATAGAATTCAAGTCTCTGAGGAAAAAGAAACGAATGCCAGGAATCTCTGTTACCAGTACTATAAAAACAAAATACTAAAGAGAAAAAAAGAAAGTGTAACCTGATGTAAAGAAAATCAAAGTATAAAAAAAAATCATCTAGAACACTACTGGTTAAGAGATCTGAAATCCCAAATTTAATACATAAAAAGCAGAACAAAGCTAGCACTAAAAAATGCATGAGTGCAGTTAAAGATGTGTTTAGAGCAAAACTAACCATTTAAAACTAACCATTTAAAAATCTTTCCTTATCTCTCTGGAGCTTTTCTGGATTGGGTCCTGCACCATCCTGTTATCTGTCTTTGTTCCTGTGTATGGGAAGCGCCAGGCACCGCCATCCTCTTTCCTTCTTCTAGCTTCTGTATATGCCACCCACACTGCGCAGGCGTAAAATTGGGTAACATAGCCCATTGTAAAGGGCAAAAAGGAGTGCTGGCCTCATTGGGAATGCGTGAAATAGGCATTTCCCCCCACTGAAGAAATAGCTAAAAGAAGGAACAAAAAGAAGCCTCTTGGGATGCGTGACGTGAGTATCCTAGGAGGCTCTGCGTTCCCATTCTGTCCTTTACATAAAAATGGTTGTCCACCATTTTAAGTAAAGTAAAAATTTTAGTTTAGGTCCGCTTTAAAAGCAAAAAATACAGCCAGTCAGGTCTTTTATTGCAGAAGGGACAGGCGATGTTTCATCTGCAATAAATATAAACTTACCTGCCTGATTGCGTTTGTTTTCAAATAAACTCAAATTTTCACACTGGGTTTTGGATATTCAGTCCAAAAACCCAGTGTGAATATCACCAGTGCATGCAGTCATTGATTCCCAGCACCCAGGGGGTATGCTGGGATACCCAGCATCTTATCTGAACTGTGCATATGCAGCTCAGTGTACTTTACAAGGAAGATTGCAAGACATGTTGTGACAATCTAGAAACACACAGAGACCAATAACAGGGGACCAACAGGCCAGAGGTTTATCATAGGGTTTTAGATATACACACATTAAAAAGATAGACTGAAGTAGGGCACTCTGAAAGTATACAATAAGATCACAGGTCCAGAAATACACACAACAAGGTTCCAGGGGTGCCTCCCGGTAATTCGACGCCAAGATAACTAACAGTTCCAGCAATACCAGCAGCCCGGCAATCCTGGAGCTCTGTTGAGTAACCTGACACAAGTCCCTTGGCTCTTCAGAAACATCAAGCAAGGTGAGAGCACTAAAAATTCAAATTATTAAAAAAGAGGGGAGTCCATACCTAAGACACACTTTTCCACATAAATATATCCAAGGTATGCACACCTCTAATGTTGTAGTTTGATCCTAATAGCTAAAGCCGTGTACACAAGTTAGATTTCTGTTGCTGGAAATGACCTTTCATGATCGTATAGTGACAGGAGAATGAGATTGCTGTACCCACAGTGCTGGTTTGCTCTTTGAAGTGGTAGTCCCCACACATTCCTTCATGGATCCAACAGGACAGACTGGTGATTGATATTGGGAAAGTTCTGTACACATTCTAGGATTTTGCCTGAGATGATCACGATCATACGCCTCTGGTAATAATGATCTGTGTATGTTATTAAAGCACCATAGCACAAATTGTGTAAAGTGTTTACTTAAAAAAAGCCTCCTGGTGCTCTACTTCTAGGGCTATTTTTGTGCATATGTAGTGTTTAAATTATCAGATGTTTTTTATTTTAGTACCATTCCTATTGATATATATTAAAAACAAATTTAAAAAAAATTGATTTTCGTGATGGCACCCATCAAAAATGATTGCCATATATATGGTTAGTGTACTTATTTTTCTTATTAATATCTATAGTTTGATTTTTATATTACAATAACAAATACTATTATTATACTGACAAATTTGACAGCACTGTTTGATAAGCAGTGGTCCAAAATAATTTGTGTACTTACTATGTACACCTTTCGCACCAAAATAATTGTGTGTGTGGTAGACATCATTTTATATTTATTTGAACAATCTGAAGTGCGTACCTTTATAATTCTATACATGCCTAATTGATTTCTTATAAATTAGTTGTTTAAAATTCCTTCTATTTTAAAATGTAATAATTTTAAATAGGTTTCACCAGATGCAAAAAGCATTCTGGCGTTGCTTTAATGTCTTTTTTGTTCTAAATGATAACCTTTTTCTTAATGAAAAAAAGTATTTGATTATGTAACACATCACCATGTGCACTAATTGTTTCCTTTATTACAAATTCTTACATTTTGCTGTTTTACCCATAGTAATAAAAAGCTGCAAACACTTCCTTTGGGTAAGGAAAAGTGCTAAGTTAAGTGTTTGCATGCCCACAATTTACTTATTTCATTAAACAAATCAATGCAAATACAGTTTATTTTTTTCATATATTACAGTTTTCTTTTTAAAATCAGGAACTGTGCGCCATTAGTGGCTTGTAACAAAGAGTTATATTGGTAAATTATTACAAGCAAAACTTATATTATATATATTTCTTTGGTGCTATGTAGCATAACACTATCTCTATATTTCCTTTTCTTTTGGGTTCTAGAATGTCTGATGTTGCCTGCAGAACCAAATGAAGGAAAAACAGATTCATGAGAACTAGTTTATTTCAAAGCACATTTTAGAACTGTAACAATTAGATAACTGCTATCTAGTATAAAGAGGATTCAAGGAGAATAAATCAATTCATTAAACAGCAACTAGTTTGCAAGAAAAGTTATTGTTTCATTAGAACAATAGAGGCTAAATAGCTAGCATTTGTAATGCTGTGTTTAGTTTTCACTATTGATACTATCATATCTATTATGACAATGCATGCTCAAAATGGCTTGTAGGGGGTAAAAAGGGGATATTTATCACCTAGCATTGGAATTGGGGTGGCTGTGAGCTCCAGAGATGATTTGTGAATAATGTAGGACAGTCACCCTTTGTGATGAGAATATTCCTCTATTGGGCCTGGAGTTTGGGCTACAAAAGTAATTAGCTGGGGCAGCAGTCTCACCACAAAATTTACTACACCACTTGCCAGAATTTTGGGAGACTTTTGATCCTTTATGATACCTTGAATTAACAAGCCGCTGTTGCTGTTCGCAAAGAGTGCTATAAGGTCTCACCCTTAACTCACCCTGTAAGTTTTTTGGGATGAGCATGTGCTATTGAACTTTGCTTAAAGTTTTGGTTAAGTGTGCTGGGCTTTCTATTAATTCGTATCCAGCTGGAGACAATTTCATTTACTGTGGTGTTTCAAAATAAATGTGAGACTTCGGAATACCTTAATACCTCCTAATACCTTAAAGTGACTGTGGTATGGTGCCTTCCTGATTAAAAGTTGTCATCACCATTGTCCAAAAACTGTAATGCACAAGAGGAAGGTGTCAGCTCCAGTACATAACCTACAATTTGCTTGTTGCTAAATCCCAACTCCAAAGTGCAGAACCTTTGTCAAGTTTTTACTTTGGTCTTTTCTTCTCTTTACTATCCATTTGACAGGAGTCAGATCAACAGGCAGTGAAGAGAAATCTCATAGACATAGATAATACAAATATTTTTTTTGTAGAACAGACAAGCGTTAGAATCTCTTTCAGGTCTTGTGACATGCACCCCACTATGGTAAGTGTTAAATTAAATAGAGGTATAAAAGAGCTGGGAGTATGTTAGAACATAACTATAATTGCTATAGATTGCTTTAAGAAAAAGCTGGATGCTTTTCTAGACGCACAGAATATAACTGGGTATTAAAGCTTTAAAGTCAAGGAAACAGAGACTGTTGATCCAGGGAACATCCGATTTCCTCATGGAATCAGAAAGGATTTTTTTTCTACTGTTAGATTAAATTATACCAGTTTTTTTGCCTTCCTCTGGACCTACTATGTCCATGGGGTTTTATATTTGTGATATGTTTATTTCATTAGTGGTTGAATTTAATAGACTTTGGATATCTTTTTTCAACCTGACTATGTAGGATGTGTATTGTAGGTCCTCATTTTTCTAGGGAATATTGTACATATCTGACATCGATAGCCTCCTTCATTTATCTTTTGGAATCATCTGTCCAAAATCTCTAATTGTCCTTACAAAAATGTAACTTGTCTTTTAGGAAAATGTTGACCAGATTTTCACTCAAATTCTGAACCATATCAGATTTGTTTTTTTTGACCAATAAACAAGCTGACCATCTTTTTCTATTTGTCCAGGATGGCAATGGCTACTTTTATTAATATGGTATTATTAGGTAAAGTTGATGTCCACTTTTGAATGTTTGCTGTTGACACATATGTCATCCAAATATCTGAACCACTTCCTCAGTACTGCTCCCTGAAACTTGTTCAGAGCGCTGCTTTCCACCCTTTTCCTTGCAAAAGTTTTTATGGTTACACTGGGAGACATAAATCAACCATAAGAACAACAATTTTTTTTATAAATAAATAATCCTACTACATAAAGGATGTGATGTTCAGACCAGCATCAACACATATAGTCTGAGTTGATTTATATTCTACTATGTAGTATGCAATCTGGTTGAAACCATATTCTTACATTCTAAATACTCTGTGTAGCATGATTAATTGTGTATCCCCAAAACTCATGTCAAATGGACAAAACGCGTATATGACTTCACATACAAGTAGGCACTGGTGGTGGTGATGTACACATAATTTGAGCATTCTGAGTTCCAGACCAACTGTACTATGCATGACATTGTCAGCTGTCTTTAGCTTGAGGCCAGATTGGTCATTGACAGGTACAATGGTGGTGCCTTACAAAATGTTTACATATAAATTAGGTGGTTTTATTTCAGCACCAAGGATTTTGCCATTGTTGGGTATTTTGTCTTGCTGTCAATGTAGATGAGGGAAGTTGACAGCATTGGCAGGGTCTTTAGTTTGGCCCTGGTTGTGCCCATGCACTAAGTTTGCTGTTTTGGAACGAAGGTGGAATAAAATTAGTTCATGGAATATGTTGAAAAATTCTAGTCTAATTACTTGCTTCTTTCTGGACAAGACAGGTAAACTTAGCACCTTCTTTACCTTTCTCCATGGATTGAACATGAACTGTTTCAAGATTCAGCTGTTCATGGTTATGGATCAGATGGACTCTTTGAATGCTTGTGGGCCTGCTATTAAAAGCAACATTAATGTTAAGGTAGCATACAAGCACATAACAAAAATTTTAGAACTAAAGGCATATAATAAAGGGATAAATGAATTGGGAAAGTTGCAGAATTGTTACTTTTAATTTTCCTGTATGTCCGAATGTAGATCTGTACGATCTTTGGAGAATCACGCAATCTATGTAAGAATAAAAAATGATTTGCATGACCCTGTGCAAATTGAATGAGTAGACATGCATTTGTTAACATGAAATTTTCTAAATTCCCAGCTTTATTAAATAATTAACTTTTTGGGATGATCAGACAATTTTCTTTACTTTGTTTTTACTATGAAAATTGTATTTTAATGTGGTGAAAATGAACATTCACAGGCGTCACTGCAAACAGACAGCAATCACATACCATCATTCTATATTACTTTAATACTATTTGAATGTAGGTAACTACACATTTATGTATGTTCTAATAGCTCATGCTATAATCTATTTTTTCAATATACTATATCTATAGATATTATATAAAAATAGTTATTTCCATATCCTCAATCTATCTATACCAGGGGTTCTTAACCAGGGGTATCCATACCAATTGGGGGTATGGGAACCAAATGCTGGGGGTATGGGACTTGATCTCTGAGTACTGGTATTTATTTTATTTAATGTATTCATTTATACATAGGTAGTATGTGAATGGAACATGATAGAATCTTTGAGAATATTTAGGATTTTCTGCAAATACTTGCATTTAATTATACACAGTGTGTATTTACTACAACTTTTTTTGACAGTCAAGTAAAGTAAAGGGTTTGGGACCATATTGGACAATCCATTGGGGTTCTGGAGTCATCGAAAGGTTAAGATCCCTCGATCTATAATATAATATGATATGTATGGTGGGAATTCATTTTTTAATTTGCTTTTGTTTTGTTTTAGGCACAATTAATTTTTTTTTGTTTTAGGTAAAAAATAGTGAAAAAACATTCTGAAAGCAGTGATGAAATAAATATTTAACAAGTAAAATACTGTGTATTTCAGCTGAAAGAAACTCCACAAAGTGAATGAGAAAAATATGGAAGACTGAGCAATGAGTGAGTCATAACTACATGAAAGAGAATTGTGACAAAAGTGTTGTTTTAATATTTGATGGAAAACAAGTAGTCATAGTATATGAAATAGGCAAAATTAGTCACTTAAGCATGCCTTTGACAACCAAGTCAATATATATATATATATGTAAGGAAACTGAGGCCTAACAGCTGGTAAAGGTGACGTAAGTTACCTTCTCATGTAGAATTAAAGTGACTAGTATTACATAAATAGGTGTATTTTGCATAAATACAAAGTTGTTTAGCACAATTATACATATCCTAATTGCTGGCACATATGTTTGAAAAAAGTCAAATAAATACAAAAAAACCTCCAGTCAAAAATATAAGTTTCCTAAGCAAGCTGGAGATTCCATGAACTAGCACTGAGTAAGAACAACAATCATCTGTAAACTAATCCTGAAACATACAGTATGTAAACATGTAGGCCATTTTGGGTTACCGAGCATAAAAACTGTATTCCCCATTGCTAAACATAATTAGCAAATGCCCAAAATCAAGCAAGCAATGTAAAAACATATCAATGAAACTAGTAATCACATTAATATTACATACCTTGTTAAAGAAGATATACTTGTCTGAATACACCATCCAGGTCCCTTGACAGCCATGTTTCCAAGTGAGGGGGCAGCTCTGTAAATGTTCTGTCTTGCTAGCATCTCCTCTACAGAGGCTACTTATTATTTTTATAATATTTTATACACTATATATATATATATATATATATATATATATATATATATATCATCGATAATCCGGATCTTTCAGTTTCACGGCCTGCAGTACACTGTTTGGCCAATGATGTTTTCATGACGCTGTTCTGCAGAAACAGCTGTTAGGTCTTGCTTGCTAAACTAAATACACGTTGAGACGTCCCTGCTGCCTGCTCCCTGGTTCTGTGCCAGATGTCTGCAGGTGCTGCAAGAGGAAGGCTGGCCTATGTGTGGAGGTGAGTATAAAAAATAACCCCAGAATTTTCAAAAGTCAGACACTCCTCAGATCCAGATGTTGCTGGATTTTTGAATATTACCCTGTATATATAGATATTCTTCAAAAAGTTTCTGCACTTTTTTAAACTCTGTTTATTAATGAATTTCAAAAACAAAACAAATTAATTTTCTACAAAAGTCACCTTCCTTTGTGATTTTTCTTAGCATCGTACCAGCTTTTTTAATTCCATCAACAAAAAAAATGTTATTGGTAGAGAGTGTAATCACTGATGTACCACTGTGTTCACATCATTAGTTCTAGGGCTGTCTGAAGCTAGACATCCAAAGCACTCTGCATCTATCACACTAGTATGGCTATTCTCCGACATTACAATCCATTAATAGATGACTCTAATAGAGAGAGAACTTTATCCCTATATTGAGCACACATGCGAAGATGAATTGGTGCTTCCGGAACACTTTCTGTCCACAAAAAGCTTATGACAAAATGCTGTTGCTCTTTGCTGCAATTTATACATTTTGCAGCAATCTTTACTGCAGCATTGCAACTTTTATTACTACTTTCAGCTTGCCAGACAAACCAGTCACATGACACTCTTAGACACGACAAATTACTAAAAATAAAATAAAAGACTAAAATACTAAAATTTTTTGTAATTTTCCTTTGATTAGTATAATCTACTGTAATAAATGAAAGAAGAGGGAGCACAAACATAAAAGCCCTGTATGTTTGGAAATCGAATATTCACTCACTATAATCTCAATGGGAAACTCAGACAAATTTTATTTCTTAATCATATCTACTGTGCTTTGTGTTTGAAGGTCTCTAGACATGTACTGTGGCCAGGACTCAGGGATTTAAACTATGCTGCTGTTTTCCTAAAGTTAAGCTGCAACTTTATCACAACACATAACACATGTTAATGTACAAATGTAAAAACTATACTTTGAAACAGCCATTAGGCAATAAAAGCAATCAAATCACTCAAAAACAGGCACTCTGTTGTTGTTTTGTCCTAAGCTTTGAGCAGCCGGCAATCAGAAAATGTCTCCAACATTTGGCTGAGTTAATAGTCAGTGGAGCCAAGTCACAGTACATCCAGCAGATGCATGCCCAGAATTATTTATGATTAGATTTTGAATGAAAAAAAGACTGTTGAATCTGTAGCTGTGATTTACTGTTTTATATTTCAGACATATGATAGTACTGAAAGTCATTTTAAAGAGTTTACTTTAAAGAGCAGCAATCCTTTTGCCTAATATACAATTTAAAGTTTATATGTGCAACTATTTATCATTTTTAGATATCTACTAAAAATAGGAAAACATATGCAAACAATAATTCACTTTTAAGACTAATAGTTGCTAAGAATGCGTTAGGGTCTTCTGCTCCATTCTCAGTGAAATACCATTGTGATTGAAATTATGGGACAGACGCCAGTGCTTGCTATTTAGCCTCCTGATATCTAATAATCCTAATAAAACAGGGAACACAGAAAACAGTGTAACACAAAGTCCAAGTAGATGCTCAGGGGGAGATAGACATTTTCACAAAATATGTTGCTAAAACACAAATTTTCACACATCATGATCCTAGATTTATCAGCAGTGGTTAGTAGTGTTTTTTTACAGCAGCATATTTGGTCCTTTTTTACTTGTTTAGCCTTACAGCGATAACAAAAGCTAGAACTTCATTAAGACATATTAATAGTGTATTTGCTGTTAATGATAATAATGCTGCAACATGACACATCTTCTCACTAGTTTTCTCACCCTTCTGATAGCATGTAAATATGTCAGGTTTAGGAGTTAGCTTTTGAATGAGTTTAATGATTGACCTGTTATCTTAATTAAGTAATATTTTAAAGAAACCTTTAAAATATGTCACTGACAGTGATGCATTATCATAAAAACACTTTCAATGGTCCATTTCTCTGTAAAGACCTGAGTATTAATGATAAACTTCTATACATACACTCATGAGAAAAAGAAAGTACCCCCTCTTTCATTTCCAACGTTTTAATTATCAGGACATAAGACAAAAACCATCTGCTCCTTAGCAAAGTCTAAAATTAAATGTATATGTAAATCAATAAAGAACAGATTCCATGATTTAATTATTTAACTAAATTGAAGCCAAAATTGAGAGGCCATCTATGAAAAACTAAGTATACCCCATGATTCAATAGCTTGTAGAACCACCATTACCAGTAATAGGTTATATTTTTTGTATGATTTTTTCATTTCTTACATCATTGCGGAAGAATTTTTACTTGCGCTTCTTTACAACATTCAGCTCCAGCTCACTGATTTGTCAGCGTTTATGCACGGTTGCAGAAGATTTGACCTTGGCATGTTACCTGACATTGCCTTGTCTGCCACCAGCCCTGACCTCAGCCTGTTCATCTTCCTCGCCTTGATTCACCAACCTGATAGCCATTCCTACACTGAAGTCAACGGATCGCTGTCATCCCATGGTGGGGAGATGACCTCCCTGCAGCAAAGTAGTCCGGTGGCCACTAGGGTCACCAACCCATCACTGCTTGTGGGGTGCACTGGTGAAGACCATGGGGTCATTTACATTTTAAGCTTCAGGTAATCCTGTGTTATCTGCTTGGGATGGGGGAGCATCCTGTAACTCAATTATTAATAATAATAAATACTAATTTATTAATAAAGAATAATTGTATACTGTATATTTTTAAAGGCTCCTATGTAGATTTATCAATTTGGCTGTGGCTGAAGGTAAACATTGGCCTCTGTTCAGCTAAACATTGCTTGAACCAGATCGTATTGGATGAACAGAGTTGTCCCATGAATTGGTAATTACGTGCAAAGTACAGGTGAAGGGGATATATCTGGAGCACCAAAAACTGGGAACATAGATAGAGGTACCACCTTTTGGTGAACACCAAGTATGCCCCTCTCTTGTTCCATTATGATTGTACTAAAATATAGATACCCAATTTAGAGAATACATATATTTCTATTTTTGTTACCAGGACAACTAGATTATTCTTTTTACAGAAATAATGAACTGAAATAGGTAATAAATAACATTTTTAAAGCTAACATCTTCATGTTAAAGCTAAATGTTCTTCAATGTTCAGTAAGCTTTAAAACATATTTGAACAAAAGATTTATTTTCAATTTAACTTTAATTTGTTTATGTGCTCCCTTTTTAATATGGCAAAGTTCAAGCATGTATTCTGTAAATGCATTCCATTTATGCCATTGTCCTTGGTTTTCTGTTTCTGTTGCTGATTATGTTATGACATTGTTTGCCACCTTTGGGATTGTTTCTGTGCCTATTATGTCTGTACTAGATACTTATGATGATTCTGCGTACTCTGTGCTAAATGTAGCATTTAAAATAATCCATTAAAGTTCTGCTTCTTAGCATTTAGCCACCCTTGTGCTGTCTAACAGGCCATTTGATTATTAAGATTACAAGAGAAATATGCTGCTGACTCTCTCAGTGCTAAATAGACAACAACCCATAACAGCAGACAGAAACAAAGAAATGTGCTGAACTGAAAGCAGATTAAAAAAAACGTAATGGCATAGCAAATCCATATACTGAGAAAAGATTATAGGTGTATGCAAGGTAAAAGTTTCCAGTAAACTGGTACAAAAAGGCTAATTTACTGCAGAAGTTTAGAATTTTAATGCAATTAATTGTATTACATTTGATCAAATTTTGATTTTAATAATTTTACCTTACAAATAATTGAAATTTGGAAAATAAATGACCTTTTCAGTTTTTTCAAAAGTATAATACTGGATCATTAACCTCCTGAGCGTTACACTGAGGTCTAGATTTCTGTACCAAAAGTGATCCACTGTTTTTCATGAAATTTTTTTTTTAAATTGTAGTCTGTCATTTTCAATCCCTATTTAATGTACAGCGCTGCGTAATATGTTGGCGCTATATAAATCCTGTTTAATAATAATAATAATAATAATCTCGGGGTTAACCATCCTAGCCGTTTTTTTTTGCCCGAACGAAGGTCGGGCTTAATGGCTAGGTGGTTAAAATCAATATTTACCAATTATTAACTAGTTAATATTAAATTAACTAGTAAATCAGCAAAAAGATATGGTTTTCCTTTTTTGAGGTTTAAGAGGCTCAAAAAACATGTGCAGTGTATTAGTACAAATTTACGTAAATCATTTACAAGCCCTATTTGTTTAATAAAGCTCCTTAGTATACAGAGATATTAATAACTGATTATTTTTTCAGAGCCAGCAACCGACACTGACATTTATTATTTGTTATTTGTTTAAGCCTGTACCTGTCAGATACATTTTTAGTATAAAAATAATATTAGGTTATTTTAAAGATTAATATTTTGTAATTCATTTTTATTTAAAAGCTTCATAGAGTGTTTTATTTTTGAAAAATTTTGAATTTTATTTTCTGACTCTTTTCATAGCACACTTTATTTCATTTCATAGCATACTCTTCTATAGTTGTTGTTTTTGTACTGCTGAAATGTGTAAAGACATTGGCCCTGTTTTATTAAAACTCTGCAAGGCTGGACAGAATACACTTTCACCAGTGAAGCTGGGTGATCCACCAACCTGGGATGGATCTGGTCCAGGATTCAAAGCATTTGCTAGCAAATAGCAAATTACATTGAAGTCCATTCCAGGTTTGCTTGATCACCCATCTTCACTGGTGAAAGTGTATTCTCTCCAGCCTTGGAGAGCTTTAATAAATCAGGCCTATTGGCTTTTTGTTTTATTATATGGAATAACTAGAATCAAGATAACTCTTGGGCCTAGAACCCTATACATTTGAGATCAAGTACATGTTAAAAGCATGAATACAGTTGATCACACAAAAAAACACAATTGCTGCATAGAAAAAAGGCAAAGTAGGAAAGGTGAAGGAGAGGAACAAATACAAGTGAAATGAGATGGGAGGTGGGAACAAAATTAGTATCACACATAGCAGAACCAGATATGCTGCAGTTAGGACTTTTTAAAAAGAAAAAGATCTGAAAACAAATATGAAGTAAATAAAGGGGCTGACTATTATTACATTTCAGAGATATTTTAAATACATACACAATGAAAACAAAAAAATAATTATAACAGAAAAAGTAAACGTGTAAAAAGGCTGAACCTAGAAAGCTATTTAAAATCTGAAAACTTTAGGACCTGTACAAATGTAGACCCCCTTACCTTAAAGTTAAACTTCAATCTGCTTATAAGTTTGCCTTTTCTGGTTCCACCTTTACCCCCCTCATAAACAAGCTAATAATTTTTATTTTTAATTACATTGTTTTGCATTACATACCTTGTTTTAGAACAAATGACATCATCACTGGGTTTTCATGCTTCTCT
Organism: Pyxicephalus adspersus; assembly: GCF_032062135.1. Classification (NCBI taxonomy): domain Eukaryota; kingdom Metazoa; phylum Chordata; class Amphibia; order Anura; family Pyxicephalidae; genus Pyxicephalus; species Pyxicephalus adspersus. Next base: position 105,841,554 of record NC_092862.1, on the reverse strand, counting down.
GTGCATTCATTTGGCTGATGGCTAGTGGTAAAAGCTGGCAGAGCTTTGTGCAATCATCAGATCATCCTGCCTTATATCAGCCTCTTGATGCTAACAGTAGGCTTTGTCTTGCAATGTATTATGTACATTTCAAAATGCCTTTTTGAAGAAGGGCTGGTTTGGTCATTTTTTTCAAACCTTTCAAAGAACATATTCTGGTCTAAAATATACTACCTAGACCCCAATATGGTTGAGATGTACTGAATAAATCTGGATGGTAAAAATGATTAAAAATGTTGGGCTTGAAATGCCACACATAATATTTTAGTATCATAGGCAGTGTATTTTTAGTAATAATGGGGTGTAGTGGGGCGGGCATGGGTCTTTAGGTATTGGGCACGCGTCCCCACTCTTTTTTTTACAAAGAAGTCTTCGGTGGTCTGGACCATGTCTCTCTAAACACAACCTGCCCACTCTCCCATCGCAGGCTCAGACCTGCAATGAGAGAGTGGGTGGGTTCTGGTATCATGACAATCAAGTGTCTTCCCCTTTGAGTGACATAGGCAGGGGTGTATGGGGCCGCCACGTACCATGCCCCCTCTTCTTCTTTTGCAACTACACTCCTGAATAAAGTACAATATATATATATTTATATATATATATATATATATATATATATGTACATATTTACACAAAATATACTACTGTGTATATAGCTCTGACATATTACTCATTGCTTTACAAAATTCAGTAATTTTACTATTTTTCCCCACAGAGGGGCTCAATCAAAATTAATCAACAATCAAATATTCCTCCGATTTATAAATCATTAACACTGTCCAAGGTCATTTTTGGGGAAGCCAATTACCTACATGTATGTGTTTTGGAGGGAACTCACACAAACATGGGCAGAACATACAACCACCATGCAGATTGTGTCCTGGCTAAGAACTGAACAAACACTGCAGGCAAGAATGCTAGCCACTGTCATGCTTGTCAATGCAAGTCATGCTTGTGGCCCTGCCAAGTGGCATTTGACATCAAACTATACAGGCACCACCAAATGGGTGGTCAATCAGACACAGCTCAAGGAACTCCATGTACCTTTTTGGAAAAACCCAAGTTTTTTTATAGTTCATGTCATCATTTTTACAAACAAAAAAAAACAATGTTTTAAAACCATGAACAACAGAAACAATTACTTTTTAAATCATAAAAAAGTGATAAACACCTTGCCTGCAGTCCAGTTTGGCAATGGATAAGTGTTTTTTGTTATGAATGTGAAATTCCAAATACATTTCACAACTAAAGAAAATATGTGGAAAACGTGTAGCCAAGCCATTGACATCAAATGGTTGAACTGATCATAACTATAGTGGATTAAAAAAATAATAAGTATGAAATAAACATTTAATAATCTAAAAATCAACAGTTGACAACAAGGTCTGGTGTATTTGGAAAATTAGCAGCAATGCCATCTATTTAATGTCCTACAATATCAATTAATAGACTGAGTTGAATTGAGTCCAACTCCAAGCTCTGTGATATATCACAGCTATTGGCATAAGTGGTAGGTACACCTCTTTGAATGTCAGGTATAAAATTATTAAGCATTGTCTGTCTGTCTCTTTCTCTCTCTCTCTGTATATATATGCTTGTTAATGCTGGAGAAATGTACATTTTTAATGTCCTATACAGACAAAAAAGTTATTTCATTCCTAGGTACTTTGTTCCCAAAGGGGATGTTGTTTCTTTAGATTTTTAAAAGGGTGTAAAAACACCAACAATAATAATATAACCCAACAGTAAGCACAATTATACCATGTAACCATGTAAATTTACACATATGGACTTAGCAGTTCAATCTTCCTGTACACTCACATATATCGTTTTTCATATTGGGTCTAAAACAAGAATTTAGGCAAATGCACAACGCAGGTAGAGTGCATGAATTTACCTAGGTGCATTGCATATTGGTCAATTTTGACAAACAATGGTGGCTTGAGACCTCCCAATGTGTTTTCAGCACATTCCATTAGTTGCAGCTTGATAAGGGAGCGTGCAGATGGCATACCAAAGAATGGCTGGGAGGGTACTTCTGTTTCACGGACAAACATTCTCCAATAGAATTCTGATGGCTAAAGAGGTGGAAGAAAAAGTAAAAATAGCTCTCCCTTCAAATCTATAGTAGAAAATCTTTGCCTTGATAATAATTGACCCTTATGGGCTACGACGGTTGTGGCATCAGGAGTAATACCAACAACATTTGATTTTTGCCATTTGAGAAAATTAGAAGGTTAAACTAAAATGTGCTAGGCACACTGTTTCTCCCTGATGGGTAATACTTTTTAATGTGCTAGATAAGGGGAGGTGTTGAAAAATGTGGGCCTATTCACCCACAGCTTACCCAGGGTCTTAAAAAAGGCCCATAAAGGTGGCATCTGATTGCCTAAACCCCTGACCCGACTTAATGTTCTCAGGGCTGTGTGAAAGTCAAAGGTATCTTAGGGTCAATGGCAGATACCTGATTTTTAGCTGCATGTTGTGTCACAGTAACGTCTTTTTTATCCCCAACACTGTCCTCCCTAACACGTTTATCTGATTTTCATGTCCAAAACAACATCATCATCGTATTCTAAACCTGACCGTTTACTATGCTAAAAAACCACCAAGTCACCAGGTGCTGCTTGTCTATTTGCGGTTTTCTAAGACCTGTTTATTCTTATACACTAACACAATCAGGAAAAACTCCCAGTTTATAATTGGAAACATTCCTGTTATCTCACTTGGTTAACAGTCATAATATAGGAAAAAAGGGGAAAAATGTTTTTGTTTGCCCCAAGTTCTGCATTGAGTTGCAGTAACAGAAAATTGTGCCTTGGTGAAGGCTGACTGTCCTTTTTAACTAATCTATCCCTATCAGCTCCAAGTTTTGTTCCTGTCCAGGTGATGAAAAGCAGCAGCTGGAATTGGTACATAGTTATACACCCAATAATGCCAGTCTTTTACTAGTTTACTGACATTGTTAACGCACATACAAATATCCAGTAATGCTGGATGCACTTATATTATGTGAGTGCTTTTTAACCTTGCATTCTTATAAAAAGTTGCAATATGATAAGCCTCTTTTCTTCTTCCTGAGCATTACATACATATGTTCTGGCAAAAGAATGTGGTGATTTATGGGTAATATTATGAGGAAAAAGGCAATACAAACAATTAGTTAGAAAAGACACATATATTTTGGTATTGTAAGCATTTACTTGAGAACTTCATAGGGAGAGGCCTTACAATAAAAGCTAAGATCGTGCTGCAGAAACCGTTAAATTACAGGTACAAGCTCAAAACCTTAAAACCCTAAAATATCTTCTAATAAATTGCCAAATTAGTTAAACAGAACCAGTTATGAATGACATTAGGCAGTCATCTATTTAATTACTCAATATTCATGTACACTAAGAAGATCGGAAACAGTGGGCCTGATTGATTAAGCGCTCCAAGACAGATATGGACAACCTGGGTGATCCAGCAAACCTAGAAGGAATCCAAGATGGAAAACATTTGCCAGTGCATAGCAAATCTTTTTTAAGAAATCCTTTCTAGGTTTGATGGATTACCCAGGTTTATCCATGATAGTCTATCTTCTCCAGTCATGGAGAGGGATAATAAATCAGGCTCAGAGTATGAAGTGTAATACATGACCTCTGATACCCCCTAGCAAAGTGTGTTTCCATTTACAGTTGAACATGCACGTAAATAAATATTGATATATATGTGTGTGTGTGTGTGTGTGTGTGTAAACTGTTCCAATTGCAAGGATATGTAATTTTCCCCAAATGTGTTCCTGCCAGCCATATCTGACAAAATAGCCAGGTTGGTTCACTTTTTTCTAACAGTCAGTCATTATTGTCAGGTTACCTATTGTGAAGTGAAGGAGCATAAACCTACTATTGTTTATTGATAGCACCATGCAATGCAGTAGAGTCTGAATGCCTCACAGTCCTGGCATTTACTTTCTCCTCCCAAAATAGAGGATATTATATATATATATTATATATATACCAGATGTATTTGAAAATATATTATTTTTTTTTAAAGGTTTTTGGATAATTTGTGATATATATGCCTAAAAGTCTACTTTAAACTTCTTTAAGTAAGTGTCATAATACTAATAAATAATATGTCATCCTTTGAAAATAAATATATAATATATATTTATTATTATATATATATAATAATATAAAACACTGAAAAGAATACTGAACTTACAAAAAGAGACACTGACACTTAATCTTACTATAATCCATAATTGTAAAGACATTTTAAAGACAATTTTAAGGAATTGGTAATTGGTAAATGGTCAAATAAAATATTATTTTTTAATAATATCAATATTCATACAAACATTTGGATGTATAGCTACGTACACACTTCCAATAATTATCGTTGGTAAACGAACGACGAACGATCCTGCACGATATCTGCAAACGATCGTATAGATGGACGATCAATGAACGACCGTACACACGATAGATGGTCAACGATCGTCGTCCAATCCGATCCGCCGGTCCGGTCGTTCATTTCCAGCGACTATCCTCGTTCATCGGCGTCGTTGGTTACTTTTTATACGAACGATTTTTGCCCAATCGATCATTCGGCGTTCGTTCGTCGTTCATTTTCAACGATAAAAATTGGAAGTGTGTACGCAGCTTTAGTAAACCTACCAAGTGTAAACAAATACAAAGAAATTTTCCCACTATATGTTAAGCTACAGTATTTCAAAGCACTGTGTTTTAATAAAAAGTTTATTTGAGCTTTTTTTTTTCCTTCAAACATTTGTTACATATTTACTAAAGATTCACTCAAAGAGCTCTATTTCTAAAACATAGTTGTAAAACATGGTTTTATGGTTCCATCCCTGGTGGGATCCTTCCAGATTCACGTGTTTCAATAGCAGTAACTAATTCCCACCGGGGAATAGCTGTTTTATATATAGAGCCCAAAGATGCTCCCATATACAATAAATATATTTCATGGTTGGAATACATTCATCAACACCATATTTTAAATACCATGAACATATGCTAAATTATCCAGTGAATTCATCACAATGGCTATACTTATAAAAAAAACAAAAAAAAAAACAACACACATGAGTTTCACTCCTACGGCTCAGGGTATGTCCAGCAACCTGGCTGCCAGCTCTGTATTTTCATCTTAGCCGTTCATTGTTTCTCTCATTTAGTCCTGAGATGGATACTGCTTATTAGAGTCAGTGGTGCAGTTCTTCCATCAGATTTGCCATGCATTGACCACAATCATTTAACAGGAGATAATTGGAATCCAAAGTATCACATCCTAAAATATGCAGAAGCCTATTGACATTCAACTGCCTGACAATTATTTATACTTCTAATGCTGATTTCTTTCTCTATTTCAAGTCTAGCACAGTACAGGCATTTAGAGGACAGCCTGATGGGCTACATACACGTCAAGGTGGATGTATCAATAGTCAGATTCCAGTAATGAAAAATATTAGGGCTTTGGCTTCTGTAAAATAATAAATAGCTGGCAAATCAGTAAATATTTAAGGAAATCAATTATTTATTATTTTAGTCAATATACATACAACAAAAATTCCAATAACAAAATAAATATTTAAGCAAAAATAAAAATCAAGTTAATAAGTTATTTCAAGCTAAAAAAGAAAAAATTAGAAGACTAGCTCTATATAGACAGTAGTCCGCAGGTGGTTCCTGCACCCTAAGCAATCATATGGGAGAATTATTGTGACATTACAAAATGCCATTGACTAGGTAATGAGAGCTGTATGGAGGGTTCCAATTGCTGACCTCTTTTGTAAAAATGCTAGTTACCTGGATCAAGCATGCTCTAAATGAGCGGTAGGAAAGTTGAAAATTCTCTGTTTCTATACCTATTCTCAGTCAGCAGTTAAAACAGCATTGAAGCTAAACCAATGAAATGACAGCCAGAAAGCCAGTGTTTTCAAAAGAATTGTCAAAGCAACCTGCATATTCTATTAAGTTAGAATCCCTTTACAGTTTTGATATATTTAAAATGAAATTTATGGCAGATTCTAGAAAGTTCAAACTATAACAACAGTCAGGAATAGGCAATCAGATGAGTTTTTGGACTGAACTCAAAGACAATTCACTCACCTCATCCTTCTAATATACCAAAAAATGGGGGAGTAAAGCTGCCATCTATCTTTGTTGTGTGGGTAGTAGAAGATAGGCTTCTAATTGCAGGGCAAACAAACCAAACAAACTAAACAAACAAACCAAAAAGTCTACTAACAAATGCTTTATTTTTTACTTGTGCAGCTTTCTTTTTGAAAGGCATGTGCTTTCAGCACTACTGTACTGTGAAAAAGGGGACACTGTGTTTTTACACTGGAACAAAGGCTGCTATATTACCTATATGAGCCCAAATATATTGGAAGTAAGGGATCAGAATCCCTCCAACCCCCTCCTCCTATATATGACCCACACAAAACAACAGCATTGCACTACCTCATTCAATAAAATATCAACTCAGCTAACTAATATATTATTTTACATTGGAAACTTAGATAATATAGTGATGTGGTTGCTTTGCTCTGTGTAAATAATGTATATGGAGTCACATTAGGCTCTTGAAATATTCTAATTCTAAGCAGTTTGCATTGGAAATTATAATACCCATCCCTATTTAAACTAGGATATAACTTAAAAGAAATGAAAGCTAATAAAAAAAGCTATATGCTCCAAACTGATTTGACATTTCAATGAAACAGAATTTCTGAACGACCGCACTGAATAAATCTCTAAATCTCAGCGCACTTTAAGAAAGTCTTTGCAGGACACATTTGTAAAGTTCAATTTTATTGATTTCTTAGCTAGTGCCTCACTTGTTCAAATATTCATCAATGTAATTTAAAAAACAAGCAGAGGGAATCTTAAGCACACAACTGATCTTAGACCTGAAGCAACACAGGCGAACAACTGTTAGCTCCTCATTATGCTAGTTTATCTGCACAAAATCAATATGTGACAAAAGTAGCAAAAAACATGGATATTTTTTTGAAACATCAAGTAGGTGAAACATAAAAAGATGCATGTTGTAGAAGTAAAGTGAAATCCTTCACGAACAATAACTTTCCTTTTTCTCTGATTGATCTGCTAAATCTCTAACAACAAACAAGAACAATAATCAAGAACCTGAATTAGGCATGGAAGTGTTCAGAATTCAAAGTTAGAAGTTTTAAAGTGGTAGATAGCAGTTCTGTATTCCCAACGGTTTTTTTCTTGCATTTTAAATAACGTCTTTCAAAATCTTGTTTCAGGTGCTGTTTTAAATGGCAATGGGAAGGCAGCTATTTGTCCCAGCATAGAGTTTATAATGGTGCCTACACTCCACTGCTGTGATGGGTCCCTTTTGACTTCAGCAGAAGAAATGGTTTGCTTTCTGTGAAATTAGTGGAGCTCCAAAAAAAAAAAGTTGTATTTATTTGGTAAAAGCAAGCAGATAAATAATTTTAAAAACTGTTCATACCTCAAACTAGGTATGTCATGAGTGATTTGCTTTTATTAAATAAAAGAGAAGTTACCTGCATTACTGAGGTTTTACTGTCAGTAAAGGGCTAATTTCTGTTCCATTAGCCTGCACTTTATGCCCATTCAAATTGTTTGCAACCATAACACAAAGCACATCAATGTGCAACATAACGCACCAACGCAGATCAGTGTTAATGAGCTCATAGCCCAGGAGCTCCAGCATTGTGTACACACGAAATTACATGAAGTCACATATGATACTACCGCACTTTTTGTAAGTGTGGAAGATGGGGTAAAACTGATTTTGCTCTGCCCAGCCAAATAGCAAATAGTGTCATGTAGACCTTTTGTTGGCTGATATGAGCAAGCAATAGATAACTTCTATAAGTGATTTTTACTGCCGATCTAGAACTGAAGAACTGAATTATTTTTTTTTAAATGGACCTATACGTAATATAAATAAAAAATAGTTACATTTAATAAAAATGTTTCTTTACAAGAAAAATTGTTGTGTGAGGTAATCTGGATTATATTTTCTTTTTTTGCATGAAAAACATAACTGACATTTTAGATGACATTGGATGTGCAATGTCATCTGAAACTTTAACTACAAACCTGTAAAAATGTTCCTGTTATGCTCTTTTGTATCTGTCAATCCTTTGCTTTTCTTTCCAAAGTTTTACTGATCAATATTAACAAAAACAACAATGTTCATATAAATAATATGTATGTTAAATAGCTTTAAAAATAAACGTATAGCAAAAATATATATGAGACCCATAAATATAGATAAAAGAGTGTATTTTAGACACCTATACTGTTATTGGTATGGACTGTAGCTAAAAATGGACAAAAAGAAATGGCTTTAGACTTTAAGTAATGAGTCTTTTTTCTTTTACAAATATACTCCAGTATAAACCAAGGATCCCCACCCCAAAAAATGCTATTAGTAGAAAAAATATTGGTTTATACTTGAGTGACACATAGTGGCATGCCCTGGGTAATTGGTGGTCCAAAACCATGCCATAAAAAGATAGCAATCAATTCAACATGAATGCACAGCAGTCAGAAATTGCCCCAATTAAGAGAACTTTGCAGTATGTGCAGCTAATATGTGATGATATGTGAGAAAAGAGCAAGCAGATTCCTCCCCTCAAATATTCCCAGATGTGAAATGAAAAGCTCAAAAAAATAACAAAACAGACTTTTGCAGCAATATTCAGCCCTGGAGATATCCTTGATCGTGTTCTGAGCTGTCCTGGAATTCTCCTTCACCTCCTTGATTTTTCTGTTACCAGCCCTGATCGCTGCAGCAATCAAGACAGAATTTTTTTTAACAAAATGTGTTGCAGTAAAAAAAATAATATTTTTACGTTATATAAAAGGGATGTCCCTTTTATGTAAAGTAAAACTTTTAGTTACATAGTTACATTGTAGGTTAGGTTGAAAAAAGACATCAAAGTTCAACCACTAGGGAAATAAACATATCCGAGATATAAAACCCTGTAAGATAGTTGGTCCAGAAGGCAAAAAAGTAAAGGTTCCAACACTGAACCCTGGGGTACACCACTAATAACCTTAGACCATTCCGAGTATGAATGATTATTCACTACTCTCTGGATGCTATAGTCAAGCCAGTTCTCTATCCATTTAGAGATTGATTTTTCTAAACCTTATGACCCTAACTTGTAGTGTTGATGTTCGAATTCGGGTTGTCCCTATATTCGACCCGAATATGGCTGTTCGAATTCGGATAGACCCGACCCGAAAAACACAGCAAAAATTCGGGATTCGACAGCAAAAATTCGGGAAAAAAAAGTTTAAAAAAAAATAAAAATTTTTCTTAAATATATTTATTTGTATGTGTTTTTATTTTAACTTGTTCTTTTTTTATTTTTTACAGGTTATCAGACAATGACATTATGAATCATAATGTCATTGTGGGATTCCTGGACTGTGGGAGCTTTGCGGTCACAGCTAATTGAAAGCAGGTGCCTTCAATTAGCTGTAACCGCAGGCAATACGAGGGCAATAGAGGTTGAATGGAGATACTATCTCCATTCATTACCTCCACTGCTCTGTGATTGGCTGAGAAATAGGAAACCCTGATGACAGCTCAAGCATCATCAGGGTTTCCCTTTCCTCAGCCAATCAGGGAGCAGAGCAATCAGCGGAGCTTTACTATGCTGACAGCTCTGCTCCCCTGATCACTCCCGCAGCCCTAGAGGAGCTGTGACATGTATTCTGTATGTGTCAAACATGTCACATGTTACATGAGAAATGTAAAACCTCAGCCAGAGCACTAGGGGTGAATGGAGAGGCTTGTCCTCATTTAACCCCCAGTGCCCTGCAATCCCTCACTGTCAGGAGGATTTCCAGGGCTCTGTTCATTGCAACCCTGGAAATCCTCCTGTCATTGGGATAACCTGTAAAAAAAAAGATTAATTACACAAACACACACACATTAATAAAATAATTTAACATTAAAGCCTTTTCCTATTTTTTACTTATATTTTAACCCTTTCAGGGAATGAGTAGGGGGATTTATGTACCCCTGTACTCATTCCCCAGGGTGGGGCGGTGGAGATCTGGAAGTCTCCTTATTAAAGGGGGCTTCCAGATTCCAAAGTCCTGCTAAAAATGTTTATAAAAGCCCCCATTGTTTTCAGTAGAAGCTTTTATAAAAGCTTAAAAACGCTTGAAAAAGCCTCCATTGAGTTCAATGGAAGCGTTTTCCCGCGTTTATCCAGCGTTTTAGTTTTTTAAATGTTGCAAACAATGTTTAAGATAACGCTCAAAAACGTGCCTGAAGGAAACGTCCTGGTGTAGATTAGCCCATGGGAATGCATGGGGACTTCAAACATGGGCTTTAAAAGCCTCAGGTTAAACGCTGGGGAAACAGTCCGTGTAGACTAAAGCTGCATACACACGTCCAATAATTATCGTTAGAAACGACTGATGAACGACCGATGAACAACCGATTGGCCGATCGTGTCGTTCAGTGATTGTGCATGTTTCTGCGGTACACTTTCTCCTTTACATGTCCCTCCCTGCATCGTTCAAACGATTGTATCTAGTGTGTGGACACTGTTGGTGGATTATATATGAATGATCATATTGTTACAGCATGTACAGAATTGTGCACAATATGATTGTTCAAGTATATTCGTGCATAATCGTTGATCGGTCATAATCGTTCATTTTCTAACAATAATTATTGGAAGTGTGTACCTAGCTTTAGCCTAAAATTGATTTGACAGGTGCTCTTTAATTTTTATGTGAAGTACAGGGGTATGTAATAGTGTTATGTATCTTTTTATAATGTATCTTTTTATGTATCCTTTTACAATGTATCTTTTTACAATGTATCTTTTTATATATCCTTTTTACAATGTATCTTTTTATGTATCCTTTTACAATGTATCTTTTTACAATGTATCTTTTTATGTATCCTTTTATATTGTATCTTTTTACATTTGTTTGGAGGCTGTAGAAGCTCTACACAGTGCTGAAAAAAACCCGAATTTTTCCTCCCATTGACTTTAATAGTGTGAGACTTTGACATTCGACCACCCGAATTTGTTTGCTATATTCGAACGAATAGCTGCCGAATCGAATAGTGAGCTATTCGACCAACACTACTAACTTGCATAGTTACAGGGTACAGTGTCAAATGCTTTAGCAAAGTCCAAGTACACTATATCAAATGCTATTCCACTGTCTACCTGTTTACTTACTTCCTCATAAAAAGAGAGTAAATTTGTTTGACAACTTCTCTCTTTCTTGAAGCCATGCTGACTATCACTTATATTAATATTTTCTAGCAGAAACTATGTGGGTATTTATCAAACTCTCTAAGACCTTTCCAACTATGGACGTTAAACTAATGGGTCTGTAGTTACCTGGTAATTACTTTGCTCCCATTTTGAAGATAGGAACCACATTGGCCTTACGCCAATCCATCGGTACCTTGCCATTGACTAACAGTTAGAAATAATGACTTTGAAATAACAGAGCTCAGCTCTTTGAGGACACGTGGATGTAATCCGTCAGGTCCTGGTACTTTGTCAACCCTAATTTTTCCCAGCTGTTTCTCTATTGTATCAATTCTGAGCCATTGTGACTAATTTAAAGTGACATTGCTATTATGAATTTGGACTTGAGCTCTGCCATTTTCCTTTGTGTACACAAAGCTAAAAATAGTTTTTAGTAAATCTGCCATGTCTTTATCCCCAGTTACCAACCCAGCGACATCCTTTAAGGGGCCTACATGCTCAGATCTGATCTTTTTTCTACTAATATATTTGAAAAATTTGGGGGAGCGGGGGGGTTGCCCTACTTTCCTTTGCAATCTGTCTTTCATTTTGACGTTTTGCACATTTTATCTCCTTTTTACATCTTTATATATATTTATTTTAGGTTTCTAATGATGAAGGTAATCCTTCATTTTTATATTTTTGGAATGCCCTTTTCTTGTTCCTTATGGGTTTTTTTTAACATCAGATGTGAGCCACATAGGTTTAAATTTTAGCCTCCTGAACTTATTACCCATTGGAATATATTTTTTAATTTGCTTTTGTACAACAGATTTGAAACATTCCGATTTTTGTTCTGTGTACTTTGAGGACAATAATGTCTCCCAGTCCAAGTCAGAGAGCGGCCCTTAATATTGGAAAATTTGCTCTCCTAAAATAAATGTTTTTATCGTTCCTGTTTTTGCTTCCTGTTTACAGCTCACAATAAATGAAACCATATTATGGTCACTGCTACCCAGATTCTCTTATATTTGCACATTTGTTATAAGCTCTGCAATATTAGAAAGAACTAGGTCTAGCAGAGTATCATTTCTAGTTGGGGCTTCTATAAACTGTACCATAAAATTATCTTGTATTAAATTCACAAATTTCCTCCCTTTTGCTGTTCTTGTAGTGTCATTACTCCAGTCAATGTCACGGTAGTTGAAATTTCCCATTAATAAAACACTTCCACTTTATGCTGCTTTTTCTATCTGTGCTAGTGGTTGGGCCTATAGTGGAGTCCAGTTCTTTCACATTCACTTTTAGATCACTTCTCACATACATACAGACATCACCACCCTTTCGTTTAACTCTGTCTTTATGAGTATACCCAGGAATATTGACAGCCCAGTCATGCAAAGAACAAAGCCAGGATTCAGCAATACTAAGTCATAATTCTTCTAAAAATCATAGAATCCCCTATGACAACCAGATGTCATTTCCTTCCTGCGTTTCCCTCCCCACCACTACTAGATGTGCTGTTCTCCCGGCTGTTAGGGGTAGCAGTAACATCTAGATTTGCCACCACTGGGTCTGCCACCTGCACATCTTCTCAAAACTTTGCAAACATGTTGGGGTGCTCAAACACAGGGCTGGCCTTCCTTTTCTGGGTGCCCCTACCACTCCCCCTAGTTACATTAACCCAACTTCCTACATGTTCATCCTGACTAACCTCTCCACCCTCCACATCTAAGCCATTAACTGCCTGCTCAGTGAGCAGGAGACCCCTCTCGAGGCGATCCAGTGATTTCAGTGTGTTGCCATGCGCTTCTCCAGCGCTCCAATGCGAGATACCAGAAAGGCGACTTGCACACATCTGTCACAGCTGTATTCACTGTTCCGCTGTTGCTCCATTTTTACATGCATGTGGCAGACTGTGCACTGAACCAAACCTTCCACCTTGCTACCACTCATTTTCCCAGTTACAATTTTTGTTTACAAGGAGTTATTAAAAGGTTACTTACAGTTTGTGGTTACTAATAAGATTTAACTCATTTTGTTTTCAAACTCCTGTTTTTTCCAACTCCACTTGATCAAAGAGCCACTTGTTTTACAAGCCAAACAGTGAGCAACAACAGTTAATTTAGGTCTGCTTTAATTCTAGAAAGTCCTCTGCAATATTTTCCTGCTACTAGTTGTCCTTGATGTGATGGTCAGCATTATACAACTGCCTAGAGCACAGGTCATTTTTTTCCCAGACTTTTAATAGACAGTGCAAAAAGAAGCAGCACAGTAATGCATTTTATGCTTAGTTCCTTTACTTTTTATTCCTGTCAGTGTGGTTTTTGTTAGCATCCTGATGCTGCTACTTACTCTTTCTATCACTTCTGAATTAGGACTTCAAGAGGCTGTTAAATGTATGTACTAACACTTCTTACATTTAAAAGTATGCACAATATTTTAAAACTATATATATTAATTTATGTCTGCCCTATGTGGATAGAGTTATGGACCCATTCATACAGCTCCATTTCAGTAATGTACAGTGAAACTAGCAACATACAGTTATATTTTGTCTATTCATTTTACTTTTTACTGATTTTTCTGATCTGCATTTTTTTTTCTGTGTCAGTGATTTATCTAGCACTAAAGTCAGTGGATCAACATTTTTAGAAGGTCAGCAAAGGCAGCTCCTGTAATTCTCTTACATCAGATTTACTTTAAAGATCAAAATGTACTCATTGTGTCATTGTGACAAATCTGTCATGATTTATTGCATTCTCATGAATTTTCCATCTATTTAAAAACATTTTTATTAATCCATAACTTTATACTTGATATTTAATACATTGCAGAACAGAGGTGGCAGCTTTGTTGTATAAATTTTACATAATGGAAAAACAATATGCTAACCATATCTATCAGATTTTGATTAAAATAATTTAGGGGAAATATGTAAAGATATTATAACACTGATTTGAAAATGGCACATACACAATTCAGTAAAGTCATATCTGACATGTTGTATGTATTTGACTATTTCATTTTTATCTGTTTGTGTTTTCTGGGTACAAATTGGAAAGAATCTTTTGTTTTCATGAAATGGGAAGTCATCTTTCCATCCAAATAATATGTAAACCTGAAACAAAAAAAAAATTGGAAGTAATATCAAAAAGGTATGAACTAAATTACTATATACATAAAATAGATATGCAGAAAGGCCACGATGATCAATCATTTTTTGATAAAAAAAACTAAAACTGTGTGTGGATCCTAGCTCTCGAGGACAGAAGTTGGAAACCCCTACTCTAGAGCCTAAACCTAACTAAATCATATTAAAGTGGACCCCCATTTGGAAAGGTCCACTTTCAGGTCTGCCTACTGACACCCAAACATTTTGGGTTCTATTTCTATAACAGGGGAATCTGACATTCCCCCAAAAATTCACTGGGGGTAATCGTATACTGCCATTGAAGCACATTGATCTGAAAGATTCCCATGAGGATGACATTATTACTAAAATGTGGTTTACCTATAAAACATTATTACTAAAATTATGGTTTCCGTATAAAACATAGTTTTTTTATATCAGGAAGGCTTTGTACAGCACGTCCATTGCATACCATAAATTGTCACTAACTAAACTATGCCTAACCCCCTATCAGGTTTTTCCTGTCAGCTAATTTATGAAGAGCATAGAAAAGTAAGGGTAAAATTAAAGTCTGGATTCAAGGTTAATGTAAAATGTTGACTGAGAAATTTTGGGATTTATTTAACCCAAAGCTTCACAAAGTATCCCCAGCACCAGGAAAACAAAATGTTTATTTTCACCACATCAACCATAAAACCTGGTGCCCCTCACCATGTGAATGTAAGAAGCCCAAGATACACATACGCAGTCTTCAATCCTGCCAGCCAATGTCCCCAATACCCATCCCCAGATCCTCGCTGGGAGCTGTGGGTAAAACCATGTATGTAATTTGTGTTGTTCCCGAATAATTTCTTGGGACAAGACAGGGAAACATCAGAAAACATATTTGGATTGTCTGATAATCCATCTTTATGAATGGAATGAAATATGCCTGAGCATTCTGTAAAAATGAATCCCAGTCAAGTAACAACTTTATCCAAATAAGTTGAGGCATATGCTTTGTGTACTTTGGAATGTGGTCTACCCTTTTTTTGGAATAAGGCCATGTAACATCATGTAATCCAAAAGAAAGGACCACATAATAAAACAACCTGTTGTTTTACAAAAGCAGTCTCTGCCCTGGCTACTAAGACAATATCCTTTACTAATATTAAGGGTGGCAATGCACCCGTCAGGACCCACCCCTTCTATCAATTTATCCATGAAATGGATATGATATAAGCATACAAGCAATAAGCTTAGTTGGATATTTCTTTCAATTTACTGACAGTACTACAGAATCATAATCTTAAGGGATCACCCCTTTTAGAGGACCCTAAAGATGCGGACTTGTTGAAAGTAGAGTAACTGGCTTTGAGGAAACACCCACAGCTGTTTACCACTAAAAGAGTCACGCTTAGGGTGACAGAGCCTCTAGGGGCGCTACGTGGTTAGAAGTGGCCCTGCGACGGGCCAAGGCGCAGAATCTAAGCAGTGACCAGGTCTTCTCCAGAGCCTCTAGTGTTCAGGTTGATGCGCTGCTGTTTACTGCCAGGTTGCAGTCCTTGGGCACACCAGGGTGGGCAGGATGATACACGGTACCAAATCACTAAACAAAGGAATTGTCATGGAAGGCCAGGGTCGAGGCAGGCAACAAGCAAGAAAGGTCAGGTCACAAGCCAGGGGTCAAATACCAAGGATCCAGAAAGAGACACCGGTGACACAGGGGCAACCGCAGGGTACACAGGAAGTGACAGGAGGCACAGGAGGCACAGGTGACACAGGGATAAACACAATTACAGAGGAAAACTGGAACAGCACAAGGGAGTTGGCTGAAAAACAACAGACTGGGCAACAAGAGATTAACACAGGAGCTGGACAGGGAAAGCAATGAATTAACCCACAGGTGTAGAGGAAATGCTCAGCAGAGCTAGGGGCTCAGGACTAGTGGAGACACATTGCACAAATGCTGAGTGCTGTGTCTGAGTTAGCTGAATAGCCAGGGATGATAAAGAGGCTGATTCCTGATTGGCCAGTGGAATGGGTGAAACTGATAAAACTTGGAAGCACAGGCACGCCCGGGGTCAGAACTGCCCAGATGTGCAGGAGAGAGGCATCTGAACTTTAGCAAGGAAGAGGTAAGTGTAACAAAGTGGAGTGTGAAATGACCTTCCCAAATTTCCTTCCATAGAAAACTATGATCGAAATAGAAGAAGAACATCTGCTATTTAGAATTTCTTGATTTGATCATCACCTTTTTACTCATCATTTGTTACTAGTTCAATAACCACCTTATTTTGTAATGACTGGTGACTCGGAGACAACTCGGAGAAGAACCACATCTAAAATGAAATGTTTAGAGGCCTTACTGCCATGCATGTGTGCTTGGGACATTCCAAATGCAAGCTGTAAGTCATCCAGAGGCTAATGCTTATTAAATTCAGTGGTAATAGTGCTTCATATATATCTGTATATTTACAGTGTAACAGAATTACACATTGTTTTCCATATTAATGTTATATTGCTCTCTCTATATATTTTGTTGTTGCCATTGAAAATTACCTCCTATTACATTTGCTTTTGTACTACATAATTCAAGCTATTTTCTGTTTTGCCAATTATTTCCTTTGTCAACATATTTCCTTAAAACTTTAACAAATCAATGCGTTCTTCTCAGCCAGCATGACCGGAATCATCTATTTAATGGTAAGTGTAATTGTGTACGATTTAATGATTTATCAGCAGATATAAATAAAATAAATGAAACCAATTTCAACAGACAGACATTTTTGATCTCAAAACCTGATATTGTTGAAATATACTTGATGAGCTTAAAAACCCCTTAGTCTAATGAAGAAGTCAAGTACTGTTCAAGACACTTATAAGTAAGTTGTTTAGGAGAAACATTTATTGAAGCTCCTATTTTTAACTTAGGACCACCATCAGGTAAGTGCAAGGGGTATTTTCTGAATAATAAATTAACAATATTTCTAAACAATAAAAGAAAGCTAGTAAAGCTGAATTATTAATAGTAGTTTCAGGTTTGTTTGATCCCTGAAACTCTAGCAGTGGGTGTAGCTCCACACGAAAGCAGATTCGATTTACCTATCAAAACTGTCTTGAATTAATAATTCACTTTTACAATTTGCCTTTTTTATTTGATATTCTTAACAGCAGAGTTGCTTTAAGTTAGGAGAGGAAAAATTGATAAAAGAATGAGTTGGGGAATGGATTTAGATCTGCTTTAAATCACCCCTAGGACTTTAACAAACACAAGTCTGTTATTAATTGTAAGAATTCAAATTTGTATTTTATTTTTCAAGGCAATAAAGAATAAAAATGTACTGGTTTTCAGTTGTGGAATCATATTTGTAAATAGGTTTCTTTGCTCTCCTTTTTAGATAAATTACGTACTTCAAAAAGTCAGTTATGCCCAATTGCCATTATAAAAGGAGACCTCCCATATTTTAAATAATACTGATCTACAACAATGTTTACCATGCCCTTTCTATTCTCTTCTCAAGTCCACCCCTCCCAGCCATTACTAATATTTGTTTCCTACATACCATTAATGCTGTAGTTTTCCAGTTGGGTAAATGATATTACAGGTGCCTTCTTGTCTCCTCCTTTCTTCTGAACAAAACATCTTTGTCATAATGATGTATGAGTGCTTATCATTCCAGGGTTGCTGTGACTTAAGGCCATGTAATAACATCCACCCAAGGGATAGGACCACAAGAACCTAGATTCACATGTAGTGGAATGAATAACACTGACTGCCATTTAAGCCCTACATCATCTAGTGGTGGGAAGGAATTATGGCAGGGACACACTATTGATTATGCTGATTATTGCAGTGAGATATACACAGAATATGAAGATTTCTAGTGCACATTCTTAGAGGCATTTATTTTCTGTATATATATATATCTTCTGTATAAGTAAAATTGCTAGGTTTTCGAAGAAGACTACGTCAAAAAATGTCTATCCCGATTGTGAATCTGCTCTGAAGCCACTACCACATGATGCAGAGGATCCAGTGCCAGCCCCTCCTACATCTATTGTTACTGACAGTGACATGTCAGATGAGGAACAGGAGAACGATGTCCATGTTAGTGAATGTTATGAACCCCAATTTGAAGGAGGTAAGCCACATTTTATAAATCAATCAGCTTTAGATGATCTAGTAAGGGACCTTTGTCAAAAGAAAAATCTGAACTGTTACTTTCAGAGGTAAGGGTCAGGGTCAGCAACAGTAATCAAACAAAAACACACTCCAGCCCAGCTAAACACTATAACAGGCACCTCTGACTGGGAGCTGAGAGGCTATAAAGCCCCAGCAGCCAATGACAGCCTGGGATACACAGGAACTTACTCAGCAATCAGCTGCACACTAAACAATTCACTTTAGCCGTGCAGCCTCAGTGCAGAGGATGCTGAGGGAAATCTCAGCCACAGGGATGCTGCAACCTACGAGGTGCTGCTCCTGCAACCCCAGTGCTACTGTGAGCGCAGCTGCAGGAAGGAATAGGCTGCGCACGCCCTCCTGCGGTGAGGTATCACCTGGGTGTCCAAAGGGCGCCACCTAACAGTTAACCTCCAGATTAAAGGAGTGGAATTTGCTACAAAAATGAAAGACAACTTCACATTTTCGTGATTGTCACAAAGTTTGCAGGTTGTTTCAAGCTTGAATATGACATTTGCTTCTGTACCGACGTGAGTGGTCTGATGATTGAGTAAGGTTGCTAATTTATACCAGAGCAGTGGAGATTGTTCATAGACTCGAGCAAAACAAGTTTGAAAGCTTTATTGCTGCATAAACCTAACGAAAAACCTTCTGTTCTTCTTGCTCATGCCGAGGGAATGAAAGAGACATATGAATCCATGGAGGTCATTTTAAAATTGATTAACTATTCAGAACACAAGTGGAACGTTTGTGGTGACCTGGAGGTGGTGGCACTCCTTCTTGGCCTGCAATTGGGATATACAAAATATATGTGCTTTCTGTGCCTGTGGAACAGTTGTGATGACAGCAACCATTACAAAGTGAAAGAATGGCCACCCAGACCTGAACACACTGCTGGCCAGTACAACGTTAAGCATAAATCACTAATTGATCCACAGAAAGTTTACCTTCCGCCACTTATTAAACTTGGATTAATGAAAACTTTGTCGTTGCAATGAATCCTGATGGTATGGGTTTTCAGTATCTGAAGGACAAGTTTGGAAAAGTTATAACAGATGCTAAACTGAAAGCAGGCATTTTTGTTGGTCCCAAAATCTGCAATTTTCAGAGACAAACTCAACCCACTTGAACTTGCTGCTTGGGATTCATTTGTGCTAGTTACACAAAACTTTCTGGGCAACCAGTGAGCAGAAAGCCATGCTGAACTCGTGCACAACATGCTAACAGCATACCATCAACTTGGCTGCTGAATGTCACTTAAAATTAATTTCTTACATTCCCATCTGGACTTCTTCCTACAAAATTTGGGTGATGTGGGAGATAAACAAGGGTAGAGGTTCCACCAGGACATTTCTGTTATGGAATCAAGATATCAAGGCAGTTGCAACCCCAACATGATGGGCGACTACTGCTGGTACCTGCAAAGGGAGACAGCGGAGAGCCACAAACGCAAAAGCAAGTGATTGAAACACTTCTGAAGTGTACATGTGTGTTGAAAAAGGTGAATTATGTATAATTGTATATGTTGTTGCAACATAAAACTACGTTTTTGTAATGTCATGGAACATGAGACAAATGTTAGTTATGTATAGAGATTAGATCCTGGCATCCTACGCAGAATCAGACTTCAGATTTGGATTCAGCACACTTGATTTAGTAAAGCACACATGGATTATAGCAGACAATATTTATTTTTTTGTGATGCAGTGTAATGAGGCCTATTATCTCATACTTGCTGCATTGGGTCCTGTTCCTAGTGCATATTCAAAAGCCTAGAAATCTAAAGAAAAATATTTTTCTATTTGTCTATTATCACCCTCATTTTAAGGCCCAATTTCAAGTACAACACTTTACCAGATTGAAAAAGAAATAGACTTGCAAATAAAATTAAACATGTGTAACATTTACTTTCATGGGGACAAATAGATTTAACAATGCTATAACAATAGTATTATATATAACAAAAGAAACAAAAGGAGTGCCATCTTTTTCTGATCTGAGGTCTTGGCAGATGAGGACAAACAAATTGCATTTATCAAGTTCTTGTAGAGACTGCAGATTAGGTGTGGAACTCTCTTTATGCCAGGATTAGCTCAGCTCCAGCTGCACACTCAGGCCACCTTGATGTAAACATTGCAGTTTTCATAGATCACAGAGCTTAGTTTGCATCTCAGTTTCTTTCTCCTCCTGGCCATTCACAAAATACACAGCCCCAGGCTCCATGTTGTAATTGGCCAGGGGTAGAAGGAAAAAACACGATCTAAGTGCTGCTCCCCTCTTTAAGATCGGCATCACTTACAAAAAGGGCAAGAAGTACAGCAGGGGAGTTAAACTATTTCCTACCTGTGAACAAGCAGATTTGTCAGTTGCATAAAAAAAAAAAAAGCATGACGGGAAGTTTCTCTTAAAGGCAAAGTAATGCTTAAGGTTATATTCACATCTAAGCAATTGTGCCAATGCAGGCACATAGATATGCATTGTGTTGTACAATATCTATCAGTAAGGTAAGGCGGCCAATTTATTTGAATATGCTGCCAACCACATGGCAGAGCATGATAAGAAGTGCATGTACATATCTTTTCACCACTCTGCAACTCACAACTCATACAGTGTAATAACAGGATCTTCTATATCAGTGCTTCAGGTTTCAGTTCCCATTGTGCACATAAGCTAACATAAAATTTATAGGTAATCTCATAAATGATTAGCAATTGTTAACCACGATTATAACTTTTATCATAGCTTAGTTTTAGAAACTTGTGTGTGAATAAATACATTTACAGATATTAAGGGACAACTTTTTTTGTTCAAATTCCATAAAAAGTTACTCCATCACCTTACTATTCCCAAGTACACGGAGCTCTTTGTGGAAAATTATCTTCTAATAACATGTATTTTGTATCTCTTCAGTTGGGCAGATAAAGTCAGAGTTTACAGACTTACTTCCCATTTTAAGACACTGTTTGCCGTGCCAATGATAAGCAGTGGAGGGAAAAAGGTTTGGCATGTGAACGTGCAGCACAAATAAATTGTAACACGTTCCTCTCTCCTTACATAAACCTGCTAGCTGAAGCTAAACTATATATCGGCTATGTTAAATATGTTAGTGATTGTTAAAAATGAAATTACACAAGAATTTGATTTAAAAATGTTAAATTGTATCTTCTTTGGTAATTCTGCTTATCTTTTTTCCCTTCATCTTTGAAAGTATTATTCTTGTGGGTGGGAGCACACTAGGCCCGCCCCAATGGCTCCTCCCACCACCAGGGAAGGCCCCCTAAAATGAAATCCCTCTCCTCCGTATGCTTTGCAGAGGAGAGGGATTTCTCTATAGGGAGCTTTCCCTATTTACCGCTGCGGCTGAAGTATCAACCCCGGTCGCAGTAAATACGGGGAGCCACAGCAGGGAGGCAGCTAGTTCTGGCGGCTAGTTCCTAACGCCCCCTGGCGGATCCAGCCTGCAACCTGCAGTTCCAGAGCCGCGGGTTTCTGACCGGCATTAGGCCAGATTGGCCAGGGGGGCCAGAACGAACTACCGGCCAGGCCGTATCTGGCCTAAAGACCAGAGTTTGCCGACCCCTGGCTTAGAGTTTAATAAAGTGAACATCCCCCCTCTACGTTTGTAGCACATTTGGAAGCATTATGAAATGCATAACAAGTAAAAAAACATATGAATCTGACATTCAATGAAATATTCCCTGGTGGAGAATCCTTTAAGTCCTTTTGTTTCAATGGCAGTAACTCATTCTCCATAAGAAAATGTTTCAGTGAATGCTAGATTTGCTGCTTTATAAATAGACCCTTTTATTTCTGAATGCAATCAACCTGTAGTGATTGACATTGAGTGTAGAATCAAAAGATCCTAAGTTTGTCAGGTAGGAAAATTTGTTGCTCATATAAATATCTGACAGGTTTTTGGGACCTCTTTAGGACCTTTCCTGTTCAATCCAATTTTGAGGCATGCGCACATGCACCTATCTTCATTTATTGAAAGTGTAAGGAAAGAGCACGTACCTATAGGAAAAGATTTGAGGATGTGTGTGCTCACTTGTGTGCGCTTCTTTGTGTGCCTCCATTCACACCTCTGTCCACAACAATCTGCAACGTCCCTGTGCAAACAGTGTGCATGGATGCTCTTGCATTCCTTGTCTAAACAAACCGTAAGTAGAAGGAGGAAGTAAGAATAAACTAAGGATTTACATTTAGATTGATTAAAAAAAAAACAAAGAAAGAAATGTGTATGCATTGATTGCAATGTGTGGTAGTACAATTGGTTGTTTTTTTTTTTTATTGATGACAGATATTTGTATCAAACAATTGAATTGAAAGTCTATTTAATTAATAGCATGCGTAGCTTATGCCCAACGAGGATTCAACATACAACATCCCCAAAACATGATATATTACTAAGAGTTTTTGGCATGAGACTTTACAGGCAAAATATCCATATAAACTTTGACATACATATAAAATAATGTTGTTTTCATGTAAATAATGAAAAAGATTTAGTTTTTTTATGTCCTTAAACATTATTTACCGCTAACACCAGAATGGCCAATTCTTGGGGAAATATCACTTCAGGTTTTTCCCTAGTATTAAAAAAGACCATATTACATAAATCCCACCAAACTATCCATCACTTGCACTATTTCTTGAAATGCTGTGGTTTGTATTCCAGATGGAATAAATTGAGGCATCCTTCGCCAAGGAATCACGTGTCCAGGGATTTTTTGGGGTATGGGAAGCATACATAGCCTCAATGCCAGTGGACACAAGAAGAAGAGTCCTTTCCACTTGAGAACAGACAGCATGGTATGCCTATTGGCTTTTAGATAACGATCCTCCAATTATATGCTAACCGTCAACTAGCTTTCATTTGCTTGACCTCTATGTTGATTTATAGCGACACCAAATCAGCTGGATAATATTGCTAAAGGTCTTTTTATGTACTATTGATGTTAACACTCCTAGCTAAAGTTTTTTTTATCATCTCCAACTGTTTATTAAAGATATGTTTGACTTCCAAAAAAAAAATATCAATTTTGATACAAATTATGATTTTCATGACAGTCCCAAAACTGACATGAGTTTAAATTACAAGATTTACTCAAACCTCATGGTTTAGTTAGTAAGATCAACATGACAGTCATAATTCTGATACTTCTAAAACAAAGAAAAAAACACCCAAAAATAATTTGACTTGTGCATTTTACGGAAAAGATTGCCACTTCATCAGGAGAAACGAATGGGCAATAATATTCACTAAACATAAATCTGATGAAAGGACAAATCAAAAAACATAATTGGAACTGCTCATCTATTAACAAATATAATACATAAAAAAAATCCATAGTAAAACATTTAAAATAATGTCACCAAAAATGTTCAACATTATTGAAATAGGGTGGAGTTATTTCTATTATTATATATTGTTGGACATTTTTGAAAGATATTATTATGTAGCTTTACAGGGCGATCTTTGAAGTAACCCCTGTTGAATATGTAAGAGTTTTTGGATGTTGGATTTTTTGTTCTAAAATCAGTAGTGCTAGGCTACGTACACACGTGCAATAAATGTCATTGAAAAACGAATGATTGACAACCAATCAACAATTATTCACGACTATTTACACGATTAGTAAGGACACGATTGTTCAAATATAATCCACCAAAAATGTACACACACAGGATACGATCACTTGAACGATGCGGGAAGTGACATGTACAGGAGAAAGTGTATCACAGAACAATCCACAATCACTGAACAACCGTACACACAATAGATTGCGAACAATCATCGCCCAATCAGATCCACCGGGATGGTCATTCATTTCCAGCGGCTTTCCTCATTCGTTGGCATCAGTGTGCACTTTTTTCGTTAAGGATTATTGGCCGATTGGTCGTCAATTGTTCTTTTCCAATGACAATTTTTACATGTGTGTACATAGCCTTAGTATTTGGGTGATATAAGTATAAAGAGGCAAGATATGTATAAGGGGGTCAGTGGGATAGTTTGCAGAGACCCTGTCATTTTGCCCTAAATGGGAAAGGTGATTACGTCACGTTAAACGCTTTCTGAGCCACAGATCTAAAAAAAAGTACACAGATATGAAGTTCTTACTTTTATTGTTTAGCTTCCACACTTTTTCTGGGTCAGTGATCCTAAGTAGTAAAGCAAGAGACAAAAAGACGTGTGACATTTGCAGCAGAATGTGCAGCAGAAACGACAGTGCCAATGCTTTTCAGAGCTGTTTTTTTTTTTTTTAATTAGTGAGGTCCTATCTTTAAGCAATCAAAAAAGACTGCTTTCAGACTGTTTAGTGAATATAAATGAATGCAACATATCATAAACAAACAACTGTTTAAAGATATCACAACAACCTAATACAATAGAGAAGAGCAGCTACTGTAGAACAGCGCCATTTGCTGATTACAGTCAATACAAAAACAAGAATATTTCTGTAACAGTGCAAAATCCAACATGTTTACTTCTTATTTATCATCAGTGTAAAACCACAACATACGCCATGGTTCTATATGACTTCTGAATAAGATGATATTAAAGTAGTGGGAATTATCCTTTGTATAAATTGTTTTATCATGTAGATCCCTTTTGTCTAAGTATACCCCAAGTACTTGAGGTCCTGGTAGTATTTATAGGCATCTTTTTTGCTCCAGTCCCCAAAAAGATATTTATCTATTCCTACCATAGTACAAATCTTGCAGGAGCTGTTGGTATTTTTTGGGTGCATTTATTGTATGCCTACCAATTTTAGACATTCATAAAAAAGGGCATTCTGGAAAAGGAATAATGAAGCAAGCTCTGCAAAAGTTTGCATATCTACATATTGCTAAATATTGAGTGTAGTTTAAAGAGGTACCATGAGAGTTTGACTTTATGCACAGTACACAATAAACGCATTTGCTTAGATTGTAAGCCTATTAGGGCAGGTTCCGCTCCTTTATCATTGTTTGTATCTATATGTCATTTGCAACCTCTATTTAATGTACAGCACTACGCAATATGTTGGCACTATATAAATACAGTTAATAGGAATAACAATAATAATATTAACTTTGTGCTACTACCGGGCTACTTAGTAACCAACAACAGTTGAAACACCAAGCACTTTGGTCTGGAGTATTTAACATACAGGACAGCATTAAGATTAAAGCTGATAGGACTTTGGGCCTGATTTATTAAAGCTCTCCAAGACTGGAGAAGACACACTTTCATCAGTGAAGCTGGGTGTTCCAGCAAACCTGGAATGGATTTCTTTAAAGTCATTTGCTATTCGCTAGCAAATGTTTTGAATCCTGGACCAGATCCACTCCAGGTTTGCTGGATCACCCAACTTCACTGGTAAAAATGTATGCTCTCCATGGGTAGTGGAATTGAGAAAGAAAAAAATAGGACAGTGGGGAAATATCCTAGTCTCACTGGTCAGTAAAAGAAATATGAAATTCTTACCTGCTATCCCTTCATTCCCTAGAAAAATCATACACACCCCACATATGTTTAGCAAACTTTTCATAGAAACAGGCATTCTTGGTTTGCATATATTGTAATACATTTTCAAGCTGGCCATCCTGGAATGTGCAAAATGCCAAATACTCCATATATATATATATATATGTTTATATATATATATATATATATGTTTATATATATATATATATATATATATATATATATTACAATACATTTTTATTAATAAATGTATAGAAAGTACAGTACAAAAAAAGTACTTTGTGAAGGAAAACAACTGTCCAGCCATCAATGTTATTAAATTGTACATGCATACATTGCCCAAATCACACAATACTTATACACAATACCAGGGTTTTCCATGTATCAGTCGGCTGGGGTATGGGTATCACCAATGGGTTGTAACATATGAACAATAAAAAGATAGAAAGAAGGAAAGCAATGTTTAACAAAGGCACAGAACAAGAAAAAAAAGCTCAAGTGTAGGCAAAGGGTTCACAAGTAAATGCCTATAAAAAAATGGGAGAGGTGAAGGGAGGTAGGGTAAGAGTCAATCAACACTAGGAGGGTCAAGTGTGTCCAAGCCAGTGTGAATAACCCAGTTACAGCAAGAGCAATGAATGGCCAAACTCATCCAAGAAGTAACAATCTTGCCACTGCAACCACACTCTCTGGAACCAGGCCATTGGGTCTTTAACTATCATTCTTTTCCTTAGACAGGAACTAGGACATTTTTTTCTTCACCTGGACCATGGATGGCGTGGCAGACCACCAATCATTTGCCAGGACCATCTTGGCTACATTGAACAGACATGTCAAATGTGTGAACTGTATGCATGTACCTTGAGAAGGTTTGAAGTGAAAAATAGCCACGCCAGGACATCAGGAAACGAGTAGCTCACTACAGTGTATTCCATTTAGTACACCCCTATCTAATGACCTCACTTGTTTATAGTTTTATACATGCTTATATGATAAGTGCTAATGAAGCAGACAGAAGAAAGCTACAGATATAGGTCTGATCAACAACCTGGAAAAACTGTAAATGTAATTGATAAATACATGATGTGGTAAAAAGGTATGGCCGCATGGTAACATTTCTAAACATCAGTTCCATACAATATGATTTAAATACGATTTTAAATATGTATCTGTACATATATTGTAAAAAATCTCATTTCCTAATGTATTTTAATGATGTAAACTGTCCATATAGCTTTAGCCTCACAAGTCAAAGGCACTTTGCAACCTGCCAAAACAAATATGAAGGCTACCCCTACTGAGGTTTCCTGAAAACTCCAACATGTTTCCTGTAAAGCTGCCCCTCTTTCCTCAGTACTTTTTATTCACAGATCAAAAGCAAGTGTGCTATAAAGACTTCTAAAACCTCCTAAATTATTTTTTTTATTTAGGGGATGGATGTTCAAGAAATGCTTACCAAAACCAAAGCAATTTATTTATTATAATCATCTTAATTTACCAGTCTGATTCATTTCAAAACTTAAGACAAAATTTGTTTTCAAGTATGCCCTTGTTAAAGTTGATTGGCTCTCATCCAGCCTTATTCATTTGTGGTATTTATGTGATTTGACTAATTTGAATAATTCTGAGCCAAACACTTTCATGCACAAATCAAAATGAAACACATTTCATGAAAGCCTGTTGAATTAAACCTTCCCTAGTTGCCATTTTCTATATTAAACTCAAGGAACCATATCCCAGATAAAGTTATTATTTTCTGGACTAACACATAAATGATTGAATAAATGATCATCACTGGGGCATTGGGTAAGGACAGCACTTCAATTATCCAATCATTTGCAAAGCAGGAATTTGCATTTTTCATGATTATAAAAGGATAAACAAGTGAATTTTTAAACAATTTATTGAATGAAGATTCTTACCCCCTGTAGTGAATCAACCTCAACAGCCTTAACAACAACAACAACAACCTTAACAGTTTTAATATACATAATTTGAGAAAAATAGAAAGGCTGAAGACCTTTTTCTAAGAAAAGATGCTCAGAAGTTTGTTTCAGTGCTTGTCACATGACCAAATGCCAAATAGTCTATCCCTTAGTGCTATACACTACACCTCTAAAGGCACTATATGCTTTACTTTTTAATGTATGGATTTTTTATGGCTGCCATTTTTTGCTTATCCATATTTTTCTTGTATTAAATATAGATATTTGCTGTATAACCATATTTTGTTAATTTTTCACAAAGAGTACAATGTGTAAATATCTTGCTTTCAAAAAACCAAAGAAGCTAGGACTTGCTATGTTATATGTTAGCAATACCCTGAAAACTATAGAACTTCTCCTAGTAGTGCACTTTCTGTATTGTGAGAGTGTTTATGACTGTATACCAGCGGTATGAGAACATCTAAGGCATTTCTGTGCCTCTGACGGCAAATCTCAGAGAATTTAAACTGAGGTTCAGTGATTTCACTACTGTGCTGCACATTGTCCTTCTTGATAGGAAACATGAGAAAACAAAATCCTACCAAAATTAACTCCTCGTCACAGAGACCAAGTATAGAATAGGGCATGGTAAGTTGCATCAGTGGAGACATTTGACCAGATTTGAACATTCTGAGGCAGAATTGGGATTTTTTTTTTTAGAAATGGTTTAAAATTAATAATTTTGGTGAAAAAAATAAAATCAATAGACATTGTTTGTTTTTTTAACCAATTTTAGGAACCTTGAACAGCGTGAATGCAGTCTTAATCAACTTTTCTATTCTGTATCCCTATATTGTGCTTAGAAAACAGGCACATTTTTACACCACAAAAAATTGCATTGTATAACTGGAACTAATTGATGTGATTTCACTTGCTTAACAGTCATACTGTTCCCAAACTCTTTTTCAAGGTAACAACCCCTAAGTTCTTTCCTTCCACATAAATCTTTATTGTTTCTGTAGTTTGACACCTAACTCTGTCCCTGAATACAAGAAAATGGCCTTTTCCAGCTGTGAACTCTCTTTTATGGGGGGGCTGCACTGACATCAGTCAAACAGCCTTCTGTAGAAAACATAGACAGGTGTGCCAATGCAGCAGCCTGTCAATGGATGATCCTAAGTGCAGGCATTTCACCCTTCGTGCACAGGATATCGGAACTCAGAATGAAATAGAGAATTCAAATTTCTAGTTCTGATTCAAGATCAGTAAAGCTCTGATCTTGGTTGGAATTGGAACTATCTGACCACCACTACTGGTGATTGGTCCATTGCCCTTTTACTTTTTTATGGCACAGCTTTCTTCTTTAAGAAGAACAAAAGTTGTCTTAACCCTTCTCGCCTAGTACTTGACATGATTTTAAAGCAGACCTAAACTACATTTTTTGCCTTACATAAAAGGGTAGACAACGTAGACAAAATAAAAATCACCTTCGTTTTTTGGGAGGGTGTAAAAGGGTAAAGCCTCTCCTCTTCATTCTTGATTGCTGGAACAATAAAGAAAGATTGTCACACATCCCAAGAGGCTTCTTTAATGGGGAAAAAGAAAATGCCAATCTCACGCATGAGCACTCTTTTTTAGCCCCATCTACCGAAGGCTATGTCATCCAATCTCACACCAGCAAGGTGGATAAACGGCAAAGAAGATAGCGGCGCCTGGTGCTTTCTCCGCACCTGGATGAAGGAGGATTCCAGGACGACATGGGCCTCAATCCAGAAAACCAGAGGGATCAATGCATCAGCGAAAGTAAAGGTGAGTGATTTTTTTTTTTCAGCCCCACTCTAACACTTGTATAGTGTGAACCCCAGAATTATAACCTCTCCTGTCACTTATTTTTACTTTAAAACATCTATTCCTCTGTATACAGCCTTGTCTGTCCCAGGAAGGAGCTGTGCACAGATGTAGATTGAGATGTATCTAAATACAAATATTTATTTTTTTACACATTAATATTTCTTTTTGGAGTAGTTTTTATTTGGCAATAAAGAGCACTGGTAAAAGCTAATTTAAATGTCATAAACTGTCACTTGTT
Organism: Pyxicephalus adspersus; assembly: GCF_032062135.1. Lineage (NCBI taxonomy): Eukaryota > Metazoa > Chordata > Amphibia > Anura > Pyxicephalidae > Pyxicephalus > Pyxicephalus adspersus. The sequence continues at coordinate 105,811,481 of NC_092862.1, read as the reverse complement.
CATTATTATTATTATTATTATTATTATTATTTCAAATGTAGCAAACTGAATTATTGTCCCATAATCAAAATTGCCTCTGCTTTTTTTAACATTACAAGGAAATACCTGATGAGGGTAGCAGATGAACAAACTAACAAAAGGAAACAACGGGAGCCTCTTTATAGCACTTTCAGTTCTTAGCACAAGAGTTTTCTGTCATATAGCCTGCATTAAATCAATGACAGATATAATAAGCTTTATTGTGTGATTTATTTCCGTCTTTCAAAATAAGATGCAAGAAATAATAGCATCCAAAATCTAGTATGTCATTGGAATGAAAGGAGGGAAATCAGGGACACGTCTTCCTTTAATAGCTGCTTTCATTAAGTCATTAAGTGGAGCATGCTTTATTATTATTCAGCACTTTGTATCCCAACCATATATTATGTCTACCACTGAGGCTATCTCATGTCTGACTACATCTGTTACTTTCTCCTCCAGCTATGTGACATCTCTTCACTGCCAGATGCCTTTACTATCTGTTAGACATAGAGTATAACATCAGATCAACAGCATGCCTTTGTCTATATATATTACAGTGTTATAATACTGTATTCTTTAAATTTTTTAAAATACCTCTGTAAGAATTTCCATGCTCTGATGTGCTTGTTTTGTTCTCAAATACAAAAAATATATTGAAGGATTAGAATTTCTTCCAAGATTTTATTTCAGACTGCACGACTCTGGGGATTTATCATCACTTACTGTACAGGTGTAACCTGTAGCCACTTGCCTAACACTTATACTCCCTAATATACATTTAAAGGCCAAGTCAAACCTCACTTTTTCTCGTCATTTATTTCTTTTAATGTAAGTTAGTGTTGAGTTGTACTGAGCTGCCCTATGCAAACAGCAACCAGGAGAACTGAACCGGTGCTTTCATGCAGAGCACAGAATTTTGAATCCCCAGTGGTCTGACACACCCCAGCTAACTATACCTCTGTATTTCAATCAGCAATGCTCATGCTTCCCTAACAGCATTGTTGGTTGTAGTATTGACAAGCAAGCACAAACTTAAAGGACCACTTCACACCAATACATATATAGGGACCGTTTAGATGTTAGGATGTGTCCCTAGTCTACATTGAAGTTCTGTTATTAAGTGGTAGTGGAAATGTCCCCAGCCTGTTGATTGGTCAGTTCCTGTTGCAAGGAAGACTTCCTGATACACAGTGGAAGGAGTGATCAATCAAAAATGGGGAATACTCATTTCTATGACTAATCAGTTGAATTGGCAAGCTATATACCTAGAGAGTGAAAGGTATTCAGAGGTATCCAAGGATTTGCGTGGGAGAACCCTTGGTTGGTTCAGGCCTGTGCTCTTCTGACCATTAGGCCAGGGTATACCTGAGGGAGAGTTGGTCACTCATTTGGGGATGTGGCCTGCTGATAGGTGCTGAAGAACAGAATCTTGCATTGGTGCTCAGATACCAGAACTGTCAAGTGTGGACTACCTTCAGTAAACAAGGGCAAACAAATGGCCATAGCCATTTAGAAGAACCATGCGCAGTAATGAACAATAGCTTTGGGGAGTCCTCCAGAGAGAAATTAGTAGGTATAAGTCTACAGCGGTCTGACACACCCAAGCTAACTACACCTGTATATGAGAAGTAAGGAGGGCTTGTCAAGGAATAGACCTAAGGACACACTCTGGTTTGGGCGTTATGTAGCTATGAACATCCTGCACCCTGACCCCCTCCTGTTTTTTTGATAAGTTAAATGAACCCTTGGACTTTACTTATAGGATGAGCTTGTGTGTGAGTTTTGCCCCACCAGAAGAGATAACCTACAGAAATTCAACCACTCCTAAAGAGGTAAGTATAACACATATATCTGCAAATCATGCATCCCATGAAACAAATTGTATATAACATCTAAAATCAATATTCAATTTAAAGTATCCATTCAGGCAGGTTAAATCTTATTTTTTTTAATTAAAAGTGAATACAAACTAACTAGGTAACTCTTCAAACCAGAATTATGATCAAAGGAAAAAATTACATATATGGCGTAGTCTGTCAATAGTAATAACACAAGATTAACTGTTTATCTGACTCCCCCTACGTGCACACACCTAACATACACACACCTATAACATAGTTTGTTCTTGGTATTCTGTTTGTTGATTTTTAATTTGTAGGTGGTCCTAAAGTAAAAGGAGAACCAGAATGGCTAGGGTTTTACAGTTCTGAACCCAGAAGTGTTTGGAGCTGAGCATTTCCAGGTTAATATTTCACAGGAGGAATCAATAGAATTCTAGCTGATCTCCCTCTGCTCTGTATTCTAACATCAACAATGGTAGTCTTGAGAAACTTAGACGAGACAAGTAAGCTCAAGACACATGGCTGGGGGGGCATCTTGTTCAGTACATAAAAGTGACTGGGCAGTTTCTACTAGAAAGCAACCAATAAAATTTGTATGTGGCAGTGAAAAGATAAAACTGATCAGCCCCCTACTGCATGATTAGCACAACTTGGTTAAAAACTAACCCCCAACCTGACTTGACATTGACAGAATGAAGCTTTTTCCACCACAGAGCATAGCCAGGTGAATGACACCATTTGCAGTTTAGAAATAAAGTGAAGTCCCCTTTCCTCTACCAGCCTGCTAAATAGACAGTCTACGAGCAGCAGAAGGCTGATAATATCATCCCTCTCCTCACACTGATTTCTCCTGCCAGTATGTCCATGGTTTAGAAAATGTATGTTTCAGCAGAGCCTGACTGGCCAAAATCTCAAACCAAAGTCACTGATAACTTCACTGGTTTCAGTTGGAGCATTCAGCTTTAAATCAGAATTTAACACTATAGCTTGACTTTTTCATACTTTAATTTTTTCAACTGAAAAACCCACATGAGCTTCTAATAACAACTGTAAAATAGTGATTCGTATGTGTTCAGACTAATTCCATTACTGTTAAATAGCCACAAGCCTGGTTTTTGAGTAACAAGCATTCTGAACAATATCTGCTGGCAAAAATAGAGCTAAGCATTAGTCTAGCTTGTTCTAGTCTTCTCATTGGAAATAATGAAATCTACTTTGTGATAAATCCCTTTTTTATACAATTGTTAAAAAAGTCTATTGTACAGCCATGGATTAAAGTCTTGTCAAATGATGCACAGCCTTTGGTAAGCCTGCATTCGCTGAATAATGGTTATTAAAGTAAAATTTTAGTATTGTAGAGAAACAAGAGACATCGATCCTTCAACAACCTTGTATAGCATATGAATGTTCACATACTTTATAAAGGAGTGCCTACATTATATGATTATGTAATCACTCTTTATATCCTGAGCATACAAGAATATAATAATTCCAATAGCAAGCTCTGAGCACATTTTCAAGAAAAGAAATCACCCAAGTACAAACCAGGTAGAGAAGAATTAAAACAAAAAATCATGTAAAGGCATTGTACTGTCACCTTAGTTACAAGATGGGAACATTTCAATTATTTTGTCATCATTTCTGACCTCTCCTTTTGTAATTGTTAGTTACCTAAATACTAATGGCTTGACCTGGAGCAACAAATTCTGATAAAATGTTCTGACTTCACTATGACCTTCTGATAAGCATGCTTTTTCAGATTAGTGACTTAAAAAGCTAGCTAGAGTCATACAAGCAATAAGTATTCTTAGATGAAGGTCAGGAAGCCCCTCTTGTTACAGAATCTTAGCCTAATGCTAAATTCTAGTCAACACAAAAAAAATTAGAAATTAGAGCTGGGCCCTGTCTCTCTCCATTACAAAGCATAGGTAAATTACAAAAATTTAAAAAACATATTAATAAAAAAATGCTACTACAAGTAGTCCCCGGGTTACATATGAGATAGGGACTGTAGGTTTGTCCTTAAGTTGAATTAGTATGTAAGTTGGAACAGGTAAATTATTTTAATAAATGAAATTAGCACAGATGTTTGTCTCAACATATTATCAGGCAGTGTGGTGCAAGTTACTGTATAAAATCCTCACTGTGAGTTAATCACAAACAAAGCAAAAAAAAAAAAAAAAACTTTATGGAGCCTAGACATTCATTAACTTCTGGAGCAAGCTGTGCTTTGAAAAGCAAAAAGAAACTGTCTTGGTCATTAAATAGTTACAAGGTTTTGCAGAAGAGCTCAGTTTCAGCTATGGTTAGCAACAGACTTCTTCTGCAAGTCATACGAACTGCCCCCCTCCCCCATTAGGCCTCTGCCCTGCCCACAGGCGAGCAGAGAAGCCCTGTTCGTATCTAGGAGTTGTCCATATGTCGAATGTCTTTAACTCAGGGACTACCTGTACTTACCCTTTTGTATTACTAACCACTATATGATGTACACCTGTTTCAACTGCTTGGTAAAGCAAATATCTAATGATCAACCAATCATACGACAGCAACTCAATGCATTTAGCCATTTAGACATTGTTAAGATGACTGCTAAACCGATCATCAGGAAAAGGAATCTTAAACTTTTTGCCTGGAGTTCAACTTTAAATTGTGTGAGATCATTGTGGATTGTGAGGTCCTAAGCTGCTTGTTTAGCTTTTACCTAAATTTAACTCTGGTGATGATGTTGAAGGAACACTCTAGCTTCTCAACTGAGTAAGTACTGCTCTCTTTTACTTTTACTCTAGTACTGCTAAATGAGCATTACATTTCTAATATATGGAGGGCATTTAGAGTGAACTGTTTAAAAGTTATTAAATCCAATATGAAACAAGGCAAATTCTAATAGTAACCAGGTCAGGAGTATATAAACAATGTATAGAAGCCAAGTTTGCTGGAGTACCCAGGTTCTCTGTTGAAAGTCTATCTTAACCAGTCTTGGAGAGCTTTGATAAATCAGGCCCATAATCTCTACTATGGTTCAGAATTGTTAGAAAATGTAGTCTGGAATCTAATGTCACATGGACACCAACTGTAACTCCCACTGGCTGAGAGATGAGACAAAACAACTGTAAGGCAATATTAGAGAATGTTTGGCCCCTGAGTAAAATATTCTGTCCACCCTTTGGGCCTGATTTATTAAATCTCTCCAAGGCTGGAGGGGATACGCTTTCATCAGTCAACCTGAGTGATTCAGCAAACCTGGAATGGATTTGGTCCAGGATAGAAAACATTTGTTAACAAATAGTAAATGACTTTTAAGAAATCCATTCCAGGTTTGCTGGAGCACCCAGGTTCACAAATGAAAGTGTATCTTCCCTAGCCTTGAAGAGCATTATTAAATCGGGCCCTTTGCTTCTATACATTCTTTATATACTCTTATCAAGCAAAAAAATGCAGGACCTCAATTTATTAACAGGAAACTAAATAACACCAAAGCTCCTGGCTGTTCGACTAAATGCACATCCAAACAAAGCTGTACAATGTGTTCAGTTCCAAAGTTAACACCTGGACCTTATACTTATTAACATGATTACTTTAAAAAATGATATGTTCAACTTTGGGTTTTGGTGGGCTTTAATAATGTTTTTACTACTACAGTATGAAGCTATTGGTTGCATCATGATCTCTAATTAACAGTTGGCAATACATTTATTTTGTGAGTGTGTGTGTATGTAAAAGTGTTTGTGTGTCATCAATGTAATAAAAAAATGTCTCCTTGCCTTTCCAAATATAATGTAACTAACAATTTCAAACAAAGTTTATGTAACCCTTTGGCTCAGATGCTTGCTGCATAAATCTGCTTTTCTATAATATTTGTCCTTACTGAAGGGCAGACTATCTTCATCACTTCTGTCTTGTCATATTAATTAAAATGTTACAACATTTTAAAATATACATCTTGGCTTGTTGGGAATGCAGTATGGACACTCTTTCTGTGTTATTAGTTATTATATCAGTTAGTTAAGGTTGAAGTGTTTTTACAGCCAAACATTTTTTATGTTCTATACAGAATGGAAGGTTAGCGAAATTTCCTCACTATATTTGTATTAGTGACCATTCCCACACCCAACCAAGGCAGAAGAGCGTCTCTGAATGTACCACACTTAGATTACAGCAACAGGGCATCATGCTGCCTTGAACACTTGTCAGCTAACAACAGGCATCTGAGACTACAATTCACATCAGTTCACCAAATTTGAACAAGTGAATAAGGAGAAATACTGCCAAGTCTGATTTGTCTCAATTTCGGCTGTGACTTTTAGATGGTATGGTCAGAATGGAACAAATGGAGTTAACAACATTACAGCATGGATCCATCCTCCCTTGTATCAACAGTTCAGGCTGGTGGTGCTGTAATGGTGTGGTGGATATTTTTTAACGTACTTTAGGATCAACTAAGCATTGCTTAAATTCTTACCTTGTTAAACCTACTTTAGCATTGTTGCTGACCATGTCCATCCATTTATGACTGCGGTGTTCCCATCTTCTGATGACTATTTCAAAAAAGGATAACATGCTACATCATGTATCTCAAATTGATTTCTTGAACTTGACATTGAGTCAACCATACTCAAATGGCTGTTACATTCACCAGATTTCAATCCAGCAGGGAACCTTAGGGATGTGGTGGAATGGGAGATTAGCATCATGGATGTACAGCAAACAAATCTACAACAAATGTGTGATGTTGTCATGTCATCATGTACCAAAATTCCTGAGTAATGTTTACATCATCATGTTGAATCTATGCCACCAAGATTTTTGAATAAATAAAGTTCAACCGAATAGTAGCAAGGTTTACCTAATATTTTGTTTGCTAAAATGCCTTTATATGTCATTTTTTAAATCCTGCAATAAAGCCAGGTGCCCATACAAAAAAAACCCTGCAATGTCCTCTTCAGGATTTTAACCTTCAGCACCAAAGAAGCATGGGCAAAGACAGGGGTACATAAATTTACTATTTCAATGTATAGTTTCATTATTTTGCAGATTGTTTAACATTTTATCTTTAGGTTAGATGCTTACTTTCTAGAAAGATAAGAGTTACTTCCACTTTAATTCATTTAAATTATTTTATTTTGTTAGCATTAAAACTTTCAAAATATTATCTAATTATACTGAAAATCTTTAACACAATCAGTCAAGTTTGACAGATATGGACTCTTAACTCATACACATTAAACTAATTGGTAGGTAACTTCAGTACAGACTCTAGAGGTCAAAGTTACTTTGGTAAAAGAGATAGATGGTTGGTCTAAATGGCTGAGCTCCCCACTGAGCTTAGAGACTTTGATAAATAGGCCTCTTTAATCTGAGCATGATGAGCACACAAACTTCTGCCTCAACTTCCAGGGTTAACAATAATAGTAAAATCTATGGAAATAAGTCTAAAAAGATTAAAAAAAAAGTTTGTTTCAGCATTACACTGGAATGCAATTATTATGTGTCTAACTGTGTTCATTTACTTGTCTGTATACTTTGTAACATTTTAGGCTGTTCCTATGTGTGTAAGTTAGAATTTGTGCAAAATGGTTTTCTTATCTTCACAGAAAGAATATCTACCCTGCTTCATATTACCTGAAAAAATACCCACAGTTTTATATACCCCTATAGTTTTAAATACCCCTGTCTAGATACCCTTTGGTCACATTTCTACTAACTTCACCAAAGGTCTGGACTATTCCTTTAGTATATTTCATTCACTCTGTAAGTCAACTAGAAATATCCAAGGACACATGAAGCTGTGAATTACAATGAACCTAAAAATAAAATACACTGACAACAATTGTTGCCATATGTTCAACATCAGATATATGTCAATGATTTGCAATTTAGCCGTAGGGTTCATAAATAAAAACAGATTATAATTATTTAATCTGGTCATGTTGCTGGAATGATCACTGAATTGCTTTCCTAAATATGTTTAACCATTTTCTCTCTAACAATTTATTTGTTTAAATGTCAAATACACCCAAAACTAATATTAAATTGTATAAATTGTATGAGCGTGTTGGTAATTTGACTTATTTCTGAACTCCAGTAAATGCCCACTACATTTGACTGTTCCATCTAGCTGATATACTAAAAATCCACAACCCCATTTCATTTGCTGCTTAGATTCTCTGCTCTCCGAATCCTGTGTAATACCAATGTCTAAAATATTGTTGAAGCTTACAAGGTTCCTGATGTGTTCTTCCCAAGTGACAGTTTACCACGTTAGTGACGGTACTGCTTAAAAAAAATAAGTGAAAAAGTTAAGTGAAACTTTCAGTAAAAAACAAGACACTTACCTTTATAGGGGGAAAGTTATCAATCCTACCCTTCAAATTAAAAAAAAAGATTAGATTTATATAGTGTAAAAATATCTGGTGATAGGTCTGCTTTAAATCTGGTAGCTTCAGAGTGGCAGGCGAACACTAAAAGAATAGGCATAACTGGGTTGGTGGTGATGAGCCTCAGTCATTGCCCCTAAAGCTGAAGAAATCAGGGAATCTGCAGCCTTTCTTAATTACTTTTCCTTTTTCCCTTACTATTAGGTTTTCTAGCAATACTTTGCTTTAGTTTAACAAAAGAGAAAACATGTGTTTCGGTCCCAGAAGGCATGGTTCACCACATGCAGGGGACTACAACTGTACCTTAGCAAATAGTCACCATAGTGACCTAAAATTGAATGACTTTAAATAAAGAAGCCATGTATTTATTCTTTCACAGTGGTTGGTTAAATTATTATAACAAAAATGAATTACATTAGCATACATTTTGGAATTGAGGAGATGTGCTGAAAATAGTAATAGTGACAGAGACTTCAACAAAGGATTTTTGCTGTTACCGAGTAATTTCCCTAACTCTTACAATCCTATAACACTATAAAGTAACATGAAGCTCTAGATATGGCACAGCCTTAAAGCAAACCAATATTTATTGTGTACAGGTAGTCCCTGGGTTACATACAAGATAGGGTCTGTAGCTTTGTTCTTAAGTTGAATTTATGTGTAGGTCAGAACATGTACATTATTTTAATAAATGCAATTAGGACAGATGTTTGTCCCAACATATTATTAGGCAGCATGGTGTCAGATACTGTATAAAATCCTCAATGTGAATTAATCACAAATAAAGTAAAAAACTTTATGGAGCCTAGACATTCATTAATTTCTGAAGCAAGCTGTGCTTTGATATGCAAAAAGAAACAACTGCAGAGTTTGTCTTGGTGTTTAAATAGTTACAGGAGGTTGCAGAACAGCAACCAACTTCTTCTGCAAGTCATGCAACCAACCACTTCCTCACCATCAAGCCCCTGTCCTGCACATTAACAAGCAGGGAAGCCCCGTTGGTATCTAGGAGTTGTCCATATGTCGGATGTCCTTAACTCGGGGACTACCTGTATACTTATTGAAAGTTGCTGTGTGTTTGGATTGCTTTTCAAACGCTAGGCTTCTATAACATCCTTCATATAAAAATGTGGTGTTTGTCTCCTATGATCCGAAGACCAGCCGTCATAGTGGGTCTTATTTATTAAAGCTCTCCAAGGCTGGAGAGGATACACTTAAAAGTAATTTGCTATTTGTTAGCAAATGTTTTCAAATCGGGACAGATCCATTTTGACTTCACTGATAGAAGTGTATAACCTCCAGCCTTGCAGAGCTTTAATAAGGCCCAGTGCCTTTTTCCAACTTTCTCCAGTGATAGAAATGACAAGAAAGTCTGCATCGCTTTATACTTGACTCAACCTTCCCAAATAATGTATGAATTAATTGTGGTTTATCCACACATTGGCAGCATTTAATTGGCATGTTTCAGCAGAGGATGAATATCAATACACAAGACTACACAATGTAAACTGCCAGGATGCCCTTGGAAAAATGAAAAATGTCCTATCATTACTTAAAACAATAGTTCAAAGTTGAACATCTAAAATGGTCAACATATTTCTTATCATTACATTTATTGAGTATAGTTGTGTATGCCACATTATATTTTTTGAGCTTTTGGATGGAATAGCAAATCATTAAAACTTTTCTTATTGTATGTTTTTAATTGTAGAGTGCCTTCATTTTTTTTCCTAGAGACCCACCAAGAAATTAGCGTAAAATTCTGCAAAATAAGGTAAATCCCTATTTGTCACTGTAACAGGTTTCCCAAGTAGTAGATTTCCCTGTATTCTTGTTTTCTTGAAAACTGTAACATTTCATTATTACTGTCTGCCTTGCTGACAATTGTCACTGGAAGAAATAAAGAATCTCTGCAACAGGAGCACAGACACCAATACGAACCCAATATGGTTCCTAACCTTATCTCACTGTGCACAAAATTAAAAATTTTGACTTCAACAAAGCTTTACATTTATCTGGCCCAGCAGTGAGCAAACAGTCTGACAGTTGACTTGAACAGCTTTTTTAGGTTAACACTATTATGTTTGCTTCCAGGTAGCAACCTTTGCTAACTAATATTTTAAATGTCGTCATGCTTAAAGTCCCATAGACAAGAAAATTATTTTCCAGGGCAGCATAGTCATTCTAAAAGGTCATTTTTATATTTACGGTTAGTGCACTAAAATTATATGATGTGCTTTGCAAAAAGAGATGCTAATAATTGCTACTTCCAACAACCAAATTCATTTATACTCATTGATCCATACTCTCTTACCACAATCCCTCTGCAGGAGTTTACCCTGAGTAATCATAAACTTGGAACTTACCCAGGTGGGTGGTGTTGTCTCCCTTCTCAATGTGACAAAGTTAGGGTCTCGCAATTGGTTACTCAGCTTTAATCATTGGGTAAAGGGCCAATCATGAACCAGGGTGTGGGATGAATGTGTAACATGACAGAAACTAACATGTATCTGTATAGTAAATAATGTGTTTATTCTCCTAATGTAAGAATTAAACAAGAATGCATTTTACTTTGTCAAATGCATTAGAACAGCCAGTTGCTAAAAGCCATGGCTGCAGAGTGTACAAGGTGGCCTTGCTGAAAGAAATGTTATTCTATAACAAAGAGTTGATCTAAAGATAGAGGTGGATTGAGATGAATAGTCTTTTTAAAACTCCCAGAGGGTTTAAAACTGCCAAAAGCCTTTTGCAAAGTACTGCATTAGATGTACATCTGGTACAAAAAAGATTAAGGCTACAGGGAAGGCAGCAGTATGAATTTTCAAAATAGAGGGATTTTGCTTTGACAGCGATCTTTGCTTAAATCTCAACATCTGCTAAAGTCTTGACTTGTAAAGAATGTGTGTTTTGTACAAATGTAAGTCAATATAATTGTAACATTCACATATGAACTGATTGTGATTTTTTAATGCATCATCATAAGCCAATTTGAATTTATTACATTACATTAATTATTTTTTTATATATATTCCTATTTTATTATTTTCTTTTTTTTAGGTGCTACTCTGAGCTGATAAGCATCTCCTAGAGTAAATATGACATGTGCCCTGGCGAAAATCCCTAATTACCTTTTTTGTGGCCCCATTTAAGCACCATTTAGAATTTATATTGTACAATTGGCACTGCCTCCTAGTGCCAATCAAATAAACCCAGCAGAGAGAGAACAGATGCAGGAAGCATCATGAGTGATACAGCCCCATTAGTACAAAATAAATAGTATTGGATTTTTTGGGAAAGTAATCCTAAAAATGAAAAGCCCTCTTCCAGTTTTGGTTAGGTTGGGACAAGGTAGACATTTATAATACAATGTCTGGCCAAAAAAGTCACTAATATTTTATTTACTACATTTAGCTTTGATTATGACACTCATTCTCTGTTGTTTTATTTGACAAAGTTAATGCATTATCACAATATTTATTTCCATCCAGACTTGCATTAATTGTTTTGGCAAAATTTTGTGTTGATGATAGGAAAGTTTGACTGCGTAAAGTCTTCTCCAGCACATCCAAATGATCCTCAATGGGTCCTGGACTCTGTATTGGCCAATTTATGTATAAAAATGGTGGGGACCTATTTAGGCCAATCTAGATGAACTTTATTGTTTATAAATATGTATTTAGGAATACACATGATGGGCCTTATTTGATAAAACTCTAGGCTAGAGAAGATAGACTATCATGGCTGAACCTGGGTGATCCAGCAAACTTCGAATATACTTGGTCCAAGATTTAAAGCATTTGCCAGCTAATAGCAAATGGTTTTTAAGAAATCCATTCCAGTTCTGTTGGATGATCCAGGTTTTTCCATAATAGTCTATCTTCTCCTGTCATGGAAATCTTTAAATAATCAGGAACAATGAGCCTGGTTTATTAAAGCTCTTAAAAGCTGGAGAGAATACACTTTAATTTGTGCAAACCTGCAATGGATCTGGTCCAGGATTGAAAAGATTTGCTAACGAATAGAAAATACCTTTTAAGAAATCCATTCAAGGTTTGCTGGATCACCCAGGTTAAATGACGAATATGTATCCTCTCCAGCCTTGGAGAGCTTTAAAAATCAGGCCTAATATATATATATATACATGTGTGATTCTGTGATTCTACTTAGAAGTGTTGTTTACTTAATATTTAACATTCCATGACAACATATATATTGGGCCTTTAGAGTCTCTTTTTAGATTGGCGGGTGTTTGTCCTAATTTTTGTTTCTCAAATTAGTATGACCAAAAAGAACAGAGTATTTGGGTTGTGACCTACTATCAGTAAATGATTACAGATAAACCCCATGGGTCATTCTGTTCACCTCTGGTCAAACAAGTTTGGACATAGCTAGCTAGCTTTTGATCTATCTTGTTTTGATTCATGATATTATAGTGTCACCTAGAGCATTGGATATCATCTTTAAAAATATAGGGGGCCTTAAAGAATTTGCAAAATCAGTGAATGTAAAGTAAAGTGATAAACAAATTCTATTACTTTATTATTTTTAATACTTTATCTTTTATTCTATTTTATTAATAAAAAGTATTTTTTTAGGCTGCCAAATTATGTCACAGATTATCTGTCTGCAAATCTCTGCTGCTTAATATGGGAAATGCACAGCTGGAGTTTTGACAGCTAGGATGCTGCTGCTCACAACTGCTGTCAATTAGACTGGGTGAGTGTTGCAGCAATGCAGGCAGGCATGGCATGCATCTGCATGTGGTCAAATATCTCATATCAGCCATTTCAGAAATGCAAATGGCTCACTCCAGGACAAATCTGTTTTGGACAAATCAATGCTTGTCATGGGCAAAATGAAACAGGCAAGCAACAAGATGACCAGCTATTTGCTAGCAAATTAGTGTGTATTAAAAAAAAGAAGCAACATGTACAAGATAGCTAAAGAAATCCAAATATCTAGGATTAAGATTAGTGTTGGTGTTCGAATTCGGGTTGCCCTTATATCCGACCCGAATATGGCTGTTTGTATTCGGATAGACCCGACCTGAAAAACACTTTTATTTTTTTACAGGTTATCCCACAATGACAGGATGATTCCCACGGGCACTAGAGGTTAAATGAGGACAAGTCCCCCATTCATTACCTCTAGTGCTCTATGATTGGCTGAGGCTTTCAGTGAAGCTGGGTGATCCATAAAACCTGGAATGGACTACTATTTGCTAGTAAATGTTTTCAATCCTGGACCAGATCCATTCCACGTTTTCCTGGATCACCTAGCTTCCCTGTTCACTGATGAAAGTGTATCCTCTCCAGCCTTGGAGAGCTTTATTAAATCAGGCCCAGTGTGTGCATGTTTGTTTGCATTGCTCATTTTTGTATTATTTTTTCCTTTAATGATATATTTATTGTTTGTATATAAACATATTTTCTGCTTAGCAAAGATACAATAATTGTTTTCTACTGTGTTTCCTAGAGGAAAGCTACATAGTTATAAAATAACAAAAAATAAAAGCCCATTCCAGCTTTTAAAAAAGACCATTCCCCATTACTTCCTCTTCTGCACTGATTACCACCTAGAGTTCTTTTTTTAAAGCAGTGAATCTTACAATCACAAAATTCTTGCTTAAGGAACCTTCCAGGTTTATGTGTTTTCAGTACCATTGATTGATTCCCCACCAGTGAATGTCAGATTCACTGCTTTAGAAAATAGACACCCCAGTGTCAAACAACTCACATACTGTGACTCAACCTGGACAACAAGCATTATTAAAAATATTATTGTCTGGATTATTTAATTGATCCCCCGGTGTTCAGAGAGGAATAATAATGTGATGCTCCTCCTTGCAGTATTATAAAACAATACCAGCTTCCAGGTACCTACCCCCCTGCATCCTCTCTGTAGGTAAAAAAAAATTCATAAAATAAAGATCAGCATCTTTGTACCCTGGCTGATGACATCACCAACACTTCTTCATCTACCTTCAGTGAGGACAATCTTCTGATATGTAAATATATATATATATATATATATATATATATATATACTTATATTTATATATATATATATATATATATATATATATATATATAAGCGGCAATGCTTAGAAGGAAAGATAATCCTGCAGAGCATTGTCAATTGAAATGAGGAATTTCAAGCTAAGGCAAGGTCAGCAAGTATTTTCCCTTATTGAAAATCTTTTGTATAAAACAAACAGTACACACAAATCGACAATTTTCACTGGAAGCCTAACATGTACAAATAACTTTTCAATTACAGATTTATTGGTATATGAGTTTTCAGAGCAATTTAAATGCAACCAAATTCATGAATGTAAAATCAATTTCATGCAAGATCTGCAGCTATTTTATCAGAGTGCTAAAACAGTGCAAAGAGACCTTGCAGTGTATTTAGGAAGAGTGAATAAAGTGCAAAACAAGGTGCAATGTTGTGCTATGTTTTCATGATATATGTAGTGTTTTGTTTGTTTTAAAGATCTGATTTAATAAAGTGATTTCAACTGTGCATGTTACAGACCAAAAAGGAGGTTTACGTGCATATTAAGATGGTTTTAAAATTATATTGTAAAAAATACATCACTGGTTACAAGTTTTAAAGAACTATATAATACATAAAACATTTATATTATTCCATGCAGGGTGGCCAAACACAGATCTGAAGATGAAATGACATGAGTGGGATTCAGGACAAACACAACACAACTCTTTCTCAGATCCTTTATGACAGAAAATGAATAAAATAAAACTCCATGACAAAGCATACTGTTGATTTGATAAGCATTATTTCACAAGGAAGGTGTTTGCTTTGAGATAATACACCCATGCTTTCCCAGTTAAATATAACTGGGGAGATAAGGAGATGATGCTCAGCTTTGAAAATGGAAAATGGAATGCTATGGGAAACAGAACACTTAAAAAATATAAGAAAAAAGCATATAGTTAAAATTACTAAAGATACTTTATCCTGTAATAATATTTTGTAAACAATGTAAAACAAATTTGTTTTTAGCTCTTTTAAATTAAATAGGTACATTTAGTTTTAAAGTGCATGCATTCATTTTACTCAAAGGGGAAGTAAACTAGGAGAAAAATAATCAATCACCATTCCCTTTGCAGATCCGTCAATGCCTCCAGGGGTTTCCTGGATTGGGTCCTGCCTCATCGTTGTATCCTTCTTTGTCCAGGCTCGAAGGAAGTTCTGGGTGCCTCCATCTTCTTTTCCCTTCTGCCCAGGTCACCCAATCTCGTCCAGATTTAAGCATTATAGTTTTAAGTACTGTAAACTGCTATGAGATGCAATTCACCAGACACTTAAAATTTGTGGGACATCAGTCAGGAATCATGTTCATTGGCTTCTGACCATGTGATAACTATGATAACCAACCACAGTGATCCCAAAGGGGTTTTTCTTTTTGTTTTTTTGGTAACTACAGGTAGTCCCCATGTTACATATGAGATTGGGACTGTAGGTTTGTTCTTACATTAAATTTGTATTTAGGTTGGAACTTTAATAAATGCAATTAGGACAGATGTTTGTCTCAACATATTTTTAGTCAGCATGGTGTCATGTTACTGTATAAATTCCTCACTGTAAGTTAATAACAAACAAAGCAAAAAAAAAAAAAACTTTATGGAGCTTAGACATTAATTTCTGGAGCAATCTGTGCTTTGATATGCAAAAAGAATCATTTGCAGAGTGTGTCTTGGTCATAAAAGAGTTACAAGATGTTGTAGAACAGCCAAAGACTTCTTCTGCAAGTCATGCAAACTGCCCCCCCATCAAGGCTATGTCCTGCACATGAACGAGCAGGGAAGCCTTGTTTGTATCTAGGAGTCGTATGTATTTCGAATGACCTTAACTCGGGGACTACCTGTATTTTTTTTTTCTTAAATGTTAACTAATTCCAATATTTTTCTTCTGTGGGACTTCAGTTTAATGGCGGGATTTGTGACTAGAAAACTAGGAAACCGACATCAACAAACATTTTGGGTATATGAAGATACAACAGTTACAGCCATTAGGAAATATGCCCTGGCAAAAACACGTGTAGGTTGTGCCCAACAAAAATAGGAATAGTGTCCTTCAGAAAAAAGTACATGCAGCCTGTTATTTAGCTTATCTACACAGTACAACAATATTCAAGAGTCTTCACCTAACAAATTGTGTGAATATCCATTTATTTATTCAATAATATAAAAAAACAATGCCTGTTTGACCCAGGATAGAGGCAATAACAAGAACATGTTGGGTTTATTAAAAAAGTTGAGAATATCTCCCCAAAAAGTATGAAATTTTACACTAATCCAATCCAATGTGAAAAGTATCCAAATATCTATATTATTTTTTGAGTGCAGATTCTTGTCTTCCTTAGAATATTGTGTATAAAATAGGTGATTGTAGCACGGACGTGTTTCTTTTAGAGGTAGAAGTTGTGTGCCAACACCAATAATAAAAATCTGGCCCTGAGGTCATACATACAGTAGCTCATCATGTTTCAAAATAAAAATTGTGAATTCTGCAATGCAGCTCTGTCATAAAGTATACATTTATTCTATTCTATTCTGCTCATTTTAGTGACATAAAATATTGCTTACTATTAGTATCATGGGGTGTGACAGGGGTTGTATAGCCTAAGGCCTCAAAGCTGTTCATTATTCTATGGTAAAACCTACTTGTTTTACTACTCTAGCAAGCAACAAATTAAATTGTCAATTTTTGTCTGCATGTGTTCATAGCTGCAAACTAATTATCAAACTCAAATCATAGCGAAGCTTAATGTTTGGGTTTAGAACTGCAAGATTATCTAAAAGTCCATAGTTAAACTTTCTTCACTATATATATTTATACAGGTTACAACAAGGACACTTCCAATCTTGTATTTTGGGTTTAACAGATTATATTATTTTATTCTAATATTAGTATTGAGAAAACCCACAGGAGAGAAAGTTTTATGTTTGGTTTTCATACATTAATTAACAGAGACAGATCAACTGTTTAAAAGAGATTTTCTGCCGTCTAAAAAATCTGAAGTCGTCAAGGACATTTTACATTACAAGTTTGAGGTTACAAAAGAAATCTTTAATTTTAAATTGAGATTTAGATCAACTGTTCAGACTTGAACAATATACTAATCCTATTAAATGATTTTTTATTAAAACAAACATTTCTATTTGCTTGGTAATTATTTCTAAAATGGGGTTTACTCAAAGGGCAAACTATGTTTTTGTCTGTTCACTTTAAAATTGAAGAGAAACTTTCAATGACAATTCTCTAGGACAAGGATTTATATATATACTGCTGTATTTCCTTTGTAAAAAAAACTTTATTCAAATGAAAAGCAGAATGGTGGACACATTTTGCACATGTAGACAAGCTTCTAAATTAAGTTTTTTATCCAATATTTCCTAGGCTTCCTAACCATTTTATTTTAGTTTATTGTTTCCTATTTTTTACTGATTCAGTTTATTTTGTTTTAGTTTATATATATATATATATATATATATATATATATATATATATATGATTTTACTTGAATAGTCATACAAACCCATAGTGGTTATTATTTTGATGAAACTGCTAGCAAGTCATTTACAACCTCTGAAACATTGCTTTAATAAGTAAAGTTCATTTCTTGAATGTCAGTTTGAAATCTTGATAGGTTGGTCTCCAAGTCCCTTAAAGGTTAATTGTACTTTGAGTTATAATTTAAAACAGGCTCTTAGGTTTTGCAATTTTAATTTTCACACCTCCATAAGGACTAGGCAAGGGAAACTATAATTTTATATCACAACTTTCCATTAGCTAGCCTCATAACAAATCATTTGCTAATCTTCCACCTCATATTTCTCCACATCCCTTAGTAACAAACTCATAAATTCCAGCTTCTTCTTAATGCATGTAAGGAAAATAAAATGGGCCACCGATAAATAACTAATGTTCTTATTTTATCTACACATGCGTTACTGTGACACATTCCCACTAGCAAGAAGCTCTAAACACATATCACTTCAAACCATGACTTTCCTAAATAGTACTATTACTTTATGTTCACTCTTATTTTTAAGTGCGCTTCAATATTGTTTGCAGGAAACATAAATCTGCTCTGTAATATTTACTGTTGAATAGCAATATATTGAATCCATTATTTTTTTGCTAAGACCGATTTCTGGAAAACACAGAAGCTTTAAAACTAAAATAATACATTTTACTTAGAAGTTTAATAATGCACAACTGTAAAAAATGTGTAATGGGTAAAGAAGTTTGTTATATTTCTGTTAGCACAAAAGTTTAAAATAAAATAAAGCGTACATATATCAACAATTTTTCTATCTTTATTTTAAATATATGTGTATGGAAGAGTTAATATTTGCCTATCAGGTTATTTTTTTGCTGTCTGTGTCTTGCTGGGGATATTTCCTCCTATTACTTGTTCTTGGTACGAATTCATATCTTAGGTAACTCTTTTTAATAGAACATTTGTCGCTATTAGATGATTTTCCATTTTGGTTATAGCTCTGAAATGTTTGATTTCCCCTTATTTTCTTTTTTCAGTGACAGGGGTCACCAGGACAAACAGACGGCAAATCTTGCTGACATAGACAGCAATAAAAACCTAAATCTAAATTGACTTATACTGATCTCTCCTCCAGTGATGTGACCCTGATGTGAGACTGCAGGACTGTAAATGAAGCTGCACATGGCAAGCTCTGCGTACATTCTAAACACTTTCAACACAGAAAGTTAATACGCTTTTATTGTAGAAGAAAAGTTATGGGCTCTATTATAAAACAGGTAATCTGACTTTCCCTCAAACATTCCCTGGTGGGAATAAATTTCTGCCATTGAAACACATGGACCTGGAAGATTGTTTGTGGGGATATCTGATTCCCTGTCTTATAAATAGAGCTCTATGAGTCTGCCTTATAAATGCATCACATAACAAATTGTGTGAATATCTATTTAAGTCTTCAATAATGAAAACCAATACCTCTTTATATATTTCATCTGCACTGCAATAATATCATTTATTTAGACTGACCAAAAATAGGACTTTTTGGGTACAAGAAAAAGTATATCTTCCAACATTACACATGTAAATACAGTAGCATCATCACAATGTTAAACCATTGTTTTGCTTTATTACAAACATCAAAGCACTGAATTAACAAACAGGGATAGAGGAAATGCTCAGCAGAGCTTGTGTCGCAGAGTGCTGTGTCTGAGCAAGCTAAATAGCCATGGCGATTAGGAGGCTATTTGCTAATTGCCCGGCGGGAGGAGCGATACTGAATAAATCTGGAAGAACAGGTGCACCCAGGCTCAGAACTGCCTTTATGCATAGGAGAGAAGCACGTGTACTTTAGTGAGGAAGAAGTAAGTGATACAATTCTTACAGCAAAGTTGTGTTATTTATTGTACATTTTGTGTATGTTTTTCACACATGGCTTCTTCGGGAGAGTGGTGAAAAAATTGCTTTTAAATATTAAAACATATCAGAAATCCTAATAATTCAAAACTATCTAATGGCTTATGCCCATGAGAACTTATAATTTTTTTAATATAATTGCATCTTTCCAGGTTCAATATGAAGAACAGTTTTGAAGTATGAACTCACCTAGTCCAGCACAAATGGTGTCACCTTATCTGCCTCTGTTTAGACTGATACCCACACTAATAAGTGGTAGCCCTCCAGACATGTAACATCACATATGACATTGGCTAAGTTGGGGTAATGACGTTACACACAGGTATCACCTTATAAATGCATTGTCGCTTAGATACAGAAGTGACTGTGCAATCACATTCAACCCCATTCCAACATTGAACACTAGTGCAGAAAAGGTCTCAAAGAACATTGCGATGGCATGCTGTATATACATCAGAGGCAGCACCACTAACAGAGTAAGAACAGAAGAGTGGAAACAAAATATTTTAATTAGGCGGGTAAGATTATTTTATTGCAATAGGAACGTTGCCTGTCCCATTTTGCAATAAAGGACCGTCTGGTCTCAATGCTTGGTTTTTTAAACATTTTAAGGCAAATGAAAGGTTCTGCTTTCTGGCAACCCATTGCTCCCACAAAGGGCCTGATACATCAAAGCTCTCCAAGGCTAGAGAGAATACACTTCATCAGTGAAGCTGGGTGTTCTAGCAAACCTGGAATAGATCTGGTCCAGGATTGAAAACATTGAAAACTTTTAAGAAATCCATTCCAGGTTTGCTGGATCACCCAGCTTCACTGATGAAAGTGTAACCTTTCCAGCCTGGGAGAGCTTTAAAAAACCAGGTCCAAAGGGTCAAAATGTTCATCCTCCAAAAAAAGGAGGATTGAATACTTATCAGTGAAGCTGAGTGAAACAGTAAACTTGGAATGAATCTGGTCCAGGATTGAAAACATTTGCTTACAAATAGCAAATCCATTCCAGGTTTGCTGCATAACCCAGCTTCACTGTGGAAAATGTATCCTCTCCAGCCTTGGAGAGCTTTAATAAATCAGGCCTATTGACTCAAAGCCTGTTCCTTCAAGCACTGATTTTAATTTAGGAAATTGAAAAAAGTCAGAAGGTGTCAAATCTGATCTGGTGAATATGGAGAATGTTCCAGCATAGTAATTTGTTGAATGATGAAGAATAAACCATTTTCCTACATTTCTGGCTGTCTTTTCCTGGTTCTCTCAGTTTGTCAAAACTTTCTTTTAATATGTTGGTGCTGTTGGTTGGTTTAATGTTGGTTCACTGTTGTTCCTGTTGGAACCTATTTTTCCCAAATTATGATCTTCATGTCAAAAAATGATGAGCTTAGTTTTGAATTTAGACTTGCTTTGACCCACTTTTTTGATTTGTGGTGATGACGGTGACTTCCAGTACATCAACTGTCATTTTGTTTCAGGATCATATAGGAAGATCCAGGTTTCAGCACAAGTGATGACTTTTTTAAAAAGGTTCTAGTCCCCTCAAATTGCTGCAGAATGTCAGTACAAATTTCCTTGCCGCATTTTTTTTTGCTCTGGTGTGAAATTTTATTAAAAATTTCAAATTGACGCCTTGGTCAACTTTTAAAGTTTTCATGATTTTACAGTATAATATATTAGTATGAGTATAATAAAGTTTAATACACAAAATCATGTTAAAATCTTAAAATAAATAAATAAAAATAATAAATGCAATACACACAGATCTTTTTTCTTCCCCAAGTCACACTCGAGTTTACTGCTGGGGGGTTAAATGATGACTGACACTGAACTAAAGAACAGAGAGTGCAGTAGTTTGTAATGCATGTTTGGACAAGTTTATACATTTATGCAAGTGCTCATAGTCAGTTTTTACTGCTTTGTTTAAGAGATAGAAACACTTGTTTTTTAATAGACGGACCTCATAGGAAAGAAGTAAAGCTTCACAAGGGACAAAACTCTCAAACATGAACAAAAACTAGCAATTTATTTACTACAAGTAAATTGGACCACTCTGGGATGGTGATCACACCACATAGTATTATACAAGAAGACAGAGAAGTAGATTCTTCCCATACACTTCTTGATTTAGGTAAGTGCCAGTCCTAATTTTTTAAAATCTAACAAAGGAAGGCTTTTTGACATAATAAAATTTACTAAATTAGAAGATAGATGTAAAGCCATATTGTATAGAATTCACATGCAAACAAAATTGTGTAGTATACAATGTTGAAGTACAGAAAAAGTTGTACATAGGATGTCAATTATAAGTGATAATAAACTTTTATTACAGTCTCAACCCGAACGCGTTTTGCCAGTTGGCTTCCTTAGGGGATATTAACTTTAATTGTACTAATAGGACAATTTACAAAGAGAACAAATAAATATCTTCAATGGTACGGTATAGTATCAGTGTCAAAACATAAACATATCTACAGTAATATGAAGTAAACAGTAAATGATATACCAGTAAGTATGGTACTCATGTAAGTTCTGAACTGCGTACAGTACATAGCACACGAGGCCAACTTAGGAGTTCATTTTACCTTATTGTGCAAGTACAACGTGCAACTACATCCCCCATCCCATACCTAAACTTAGAGCCACTTTGAAATCTTTGTTGAAGCAGGTTGAATTGCTTCAGGAGCTTCTAACATTGCTTTGTTCACACACCCTGCTGAATTTGCATACTGATTTTATTAATAATTTGTTACATCTGGATACTGACAGAAGTAATGGAGATACATTATTAGAACTGGTGAAATGCTTCATGCCAACCACTCTTTTCATAAGCAAACTAAAATTTTATTTTGACATCCTATAAAATCAATATTACGAAAACATTTACCAGTTTACAGTCACATGCAATATATATATATTTTTTACAGAAAACAGTAACATATTATTAATGTTAAGAAACTCATGTTTAATATGCATAATGCTAAAAATGCAAGACTTTGAGGAAATCTCATTGCGGGAGTTCCAATTGTCTCCATGGTAATCCGATGCTTCATTGTGATGGCTGCGGCACTTTTAATCCTCACTCTGCAGATGGTTATATTAAAATGCCATCTGTATAAGTGCAAATTGAAAATAGTTGTCTATAAAAAAGAAGTCTTCTGTGCATTACTCTTTATGCTCTGTCTGTACCTGAAATTTGTATAACCTTTGAATGTTGAGATCCTATATTTTTTCTTGCTTTAACTTTAACATTTAGATGTTGCCATAGTAATAGCTTCAAGAATGGATTTGGTATTCAATTATGTATTATGTTTATTCTAGACCGTATCATTAATTTAATGAGGAACTCTTTGAAAGTAAGACCAAATAAAATGAAAAAAGAAATAATTTCCATGATAAAAAAGGTGGTATAGTTATCTGAAAAGTGGATCATGAGATTTTTGTTTATAAATGGTTGCATTACAAAGTTTGTTAAAAGAGTCAACGTACCCTAAATTGGTATTTAAGTGTTTGATAGATGCTGGTGAATTAAAATATGTAAACATTTTGTATTTTGAGTTGAAAGGATTACATTAATATTTAGTTTTGCTACTTTATCTTTGTTGCATTTTTTTTTATATTTTTTATTATAAATGTGAATATTGCATATAGTACCAGCAGATAAACTTGTAAAAACTACTGCCCTAGATACATAACTTCTTGTAAATGGATGCTGAATGCTGACCCCTGGATAGCACTCACAAAACCTACTAAGCTGACCCAGAAAGTGAACGGATTAGTTTATTTTAGGAAAAACTAAAGAAAAGCACAAATTCACATCTGAAATAAAGAATGGAGACACATAATGGTAACAGATATATGAATCTGGCTCAGTGGCTCAGAGAGGTAAAAGCGTATGTCAAAGGCAAAATAAAATTTTGCACATTTCTGCAAAATAAAATAAAATAAAACATATTAATATTAAAACATGTTAAATACAGAAAAACACCTGTTGATCTGCCAGAATACATTTGGCTCCTAAGCCCGCTGTGGTCTGACAACAGCACAGCACAGGTGAATTGTTGATGGAAAAAATGGTGTCATCCCCACCTAGTTTTCGAACTTTATAAACTATTCACCTCCCTCCGAGTTTGTGTGTCCCCACAACATAAAGGGTAATCATTATGTAGTTCCATGAAAAGGACTGGGAGTGCTAATTGTACTCCCTTAGGACACAGGACATTGGCAATGGTCACAGAACAGCACTTATTTTCTGACATTATCAACAAGTATTTTTGGTGGTTATTAATCATTTTATTCTAAAGGTAAACAACTAGTGACAACTGGATAGTCAGGATATTATCTGGCTTTAAAGAAATCAGACAACATGTCAGACAAAAACAACAAAAAAAACCTGTCAAGTCCCTCAGGTTTGGTGAAGATCACAAACTACACTAGCTGAATCGTTTGCTCTTCCAGTGGCTCACACTACCTTAAAATATGGTCCACTTAGAGCGGAACTGTTAATAAAATAAAAAAAATTCATGCTAGCTTACATATTATGGAAGAGGTCAAACACTTTAAAATATAGGACTGACCAAGGGAAAATAGAAAAGTTATGTTGGAATAATGTGGCTTTTTAAACTCCCTGGCATTATGATTATTTTAGTATTTTTAAATGTAAAAGCGGTACATTTGACATTTAAAAATACCTCCCAGCTGACCCTGTCCACGCTTACACATGTTGCATGCCCGCCCGGCATCTGCATCCCCTAACTTCGCGTCCCTAACCTTCACACACTGGGGATGGGAGGTCAGGGGACAGAGAGGCCGGGCATCGTCAATAGGACGTAGATGCTGGCTGGGCATCGCCAAAGGAACACAGATGCTGGCCCGGCATTGCGGGAGGACCCTGCAGGCTCATGGGGACCAGGTAAGCCATAAATTCCACCCTTAGTGTGGCTCAGGGTTACCGTGTATTGTAATGAAAATTAACCCTGCCAGAGAGGTTAAATGGAAGTTTCATATGAAGCTTTTAAATGGAAAAGATAGAATGTAAAAATATGGGACCACCAACAAATTTCTCTTTGTAAATGTTTTGTTTAGCTCAGGATTCCTAAAATCGAAGCAAGATAAACTCCTTCAGCTTTTCCATGTATTATGCTTGATCAACACAAGATGTTGAGGGTGCTTCTGCACAATGAAATTGTAATTTACTGCAAAGCTCTAGACTTTTTCTATAATGTTTATATCTTCACAATTTTTTAGATATATGTTTTGTTTAAAACCTGTGAACCTGATCAATACTTCTTTACATTACAAATGGGTTCTTGGCCATCATATTTATTTCTCCAAAACCCATATCTAATCTGTTATCCCCTCCTGCCTGTGTTTCTACTTTCAGACCCTTTCCAGTAAGTTCTAATTTTGCATTATGTACTCAAAAAATAGCTTTAGTTGTAATGTTAGTCCATAGAGAGATTTATGTAGATTTATTTCTTTGAGAAGTGACTGATACATTCTTCTTCATAGTTCTCCAAGGAACTCTCAACACTTTTCTGACACCGTAGATCGATCTTCTGGAAATCAGCCTTCTATTAGCTAAACTCTTGCTGCCATATGTTGCAACACTGAATAATAAAATGCTAACAAGAACTTTGAGGGGTGGGTATATCCACAAAACAGTAAATTTGACATTGACTTTATGTATATCTTCCTAGTGTATGTGTTTTAAATTACCATGATTAATTTACCTTCTGTCAGTGTTGTGATGAATGTCATATACGCCACTTTATATATAGACCCCTTAGTGGCCGTCATTTTCCTAGTTCTTTACTACTTTTGTTTTTAATTTTTTTCATGACCATTGTCATTATTTATGGAGAACTCTAGCACACTAAACAAAAAATGTAAAGCATTACAGGCAACTGCTAACAATCAAATGTTTGCAACTTAATACCAAACTAATTTTCACAGAATCCACTCCCGTACTTAATATCAAACATCAAAACTCATTAGGTAATAAAAATATCAATATAAATATGCACTCAACAGAAACTTTGGTAGTGTAGAATATTCTAATTTAAGGTATTAGTTTGTGAGAATAGTTGTTGATGATGATGATTGATAATTGATAATAGTAAGTTGGAGACACCTTGGACGGACTTATTATGTATAATGGATATATTGAAATGTAAACGCCCCACACTGAACCTTGGGATATACCTCCAACAGAATTAGAGCATTAATCACTACTCTCTAATTAGGTCCTTTTGTATCATTTTACATATGGAATTTATTAAATCACTCCACCTTATGAATAGAAGGTCAATTTGTTTGAAAACACTGTTCATGCTATTACTGATAATATTATTTTCCATCACAACTTCTTTGTGGTTCTTGATCATATCATCTTTGATGGGTGCAAAAACCCATTGATCCTTACTGAATTTATTTGGGCTAATAACCTCTAATTTCTCTGCTCTAGTTACGCTGATAACAACAGTGTTCCCAGTTCTTTCTAGAACATCTTACCACTCATGTAATGGAGATGAGGTGGAGAGGTGTTCTCTGGTTTTGTCTTAGCGTAACCGGATAAAAATAAAGGGGAAATGGAAAAAAAACACACATATGAGACTGTTATATCTTCATTGAAGAATTTGTAAGCTAGATCAAGCATGTTATTTTAACTAATTATGTGGTGATTTGTAAATACAGTCATATAAAAAAAAGTGTGCGCTTCCCAAAAAAATTATTCACTTTTTAAGAGCTAACAAGCAGATAATTCTTTAAAATTGTCTACAGATAAAGGTGATATACTTGAATAAAATTACAAAAAAAATGTATTTTTTAGGTATTTCAATTTTCAACAAAAATATCAACAGTTGTAATAGTGCGGTGTGGAAAAAATAAACTTCATGGATTTTAAGTATTGGTTATTTTTTCTACATGACAAGACTGTGTTTTTTTCTTAAGTTAGCTAATGGCAATGAATACACATGTAAGTTATGTGCTGTTTTTTAGGTATATCAACTTTATCTTTAGGCACTGCATGTTTGTGTATGTGTTTGTTAGGAGGCGCTCTTTGCCGCTACAAATCCTAGACAGTGCCCCAAAGCAGAAGGGCGCGCTCGGCCTATTTCCCCTGGGGGCTGCAGCATCCCTGTTTCCCTGTAACTGTGGTTTTCCTCTCGACATCCCCTGCACTGAGGCTGTACAACTGAGTGGAATTGGAGCTGTGCGCAGCTGATTAGCGGAGTTTTTCCTGGGCAATTCCATGCTGTCATTGGCTTCTGGGGCTTTAAAGCCTCTCTGCTTCCAGTCTTCTGTGCCTGGTATAGCATTAGCTGGGCTTATGTGTGCTGGAGAGATTCTGTGTGTTTTTCTGTTGCTGACCTTTGCTTGTTCCTGACCATTCGCTTGGAATCTGCCTGGACCATTCTTTGCCTGTGACCCCGACTCTGTTTTTGCCTTTCCCTTTGTACCTCGTTTGGTGGATTGATCTCCTGTGTTTGACTTTGGCTTGTTTTCTGGATTCCCTGGTAATTTCTGTACTGTGTATCTGTGGGTTCCTGGTCAGCTGCCGTCCTATCCCCAGACACCATCCCTTGCGCACCAAGTCCTGGGGGCAACCAAGTGCTGGGAGAAGCAACCAATCTCCCGAGGCTGAGCAGGGCTGCTTTAGGTGAAGACTGCGGCGTTAGATTGGGGGACCGTTGTCTGGGGAATACTGAAACTGATCAGGGCCTTACAGTGTGTCTTTTAGGTCAGTTTAACTGACACAATGATATATGTGGCTAGCTGTAAGGATAATATTATTCCTACTGGCCAGCAATCTAAGTGGCATTCATACTACCTATTGCCACACTAATATACTGTAAACTGGATATAGTAATTATAGCAGGGTTTCCCCCCTTAAGACCTGAAAATTATTTTAAGGGTTCCCTCATGTTAAAATATTTGAGAAAGGCTGCTTTATGTATAGAAGAAAGTAGCTATTCAGATGGCGCTAAGAACAATCTATTAGCAATGGGTTGGTAAAAATCTTGACTCCACACCTGCATGTTAATGAATGTGGCTGAATAAACAGGCTATATTTTGATAAAATAATGAATACAGTTGAAGATAAACTCCAGGCATGTGTATTTGTACTTGAATCTTGGTGTGCTTTGTGTAGGTATAAACTTTTCCTTAGCGATCCCTTGTACGGCATAATTGGTCTTGTATCTGTCCCCTGTAGTTTTGTGCAGGCATTGTATAGTGGGAGAACCTGCTAAGTCTCTCACAGCCTTGCTTTCTGCACAGATTATATGCAGCACAGGTATGATATCTCTGCTTCCTTTACAAAGTTATATATGAGTTTTCAAAGTCATTTGATGCACACTAGATACATTTATTTACTATATGGCTATTGTGGAATACATTTCCATGAAAACTTTTTTCCCTGGAGTTCAGTTTTAAAATAACTCCAGCTGCTTAGTAAATTGACCCAAATACAATATAACCCATAATAATACATTTCCTGTAAAGGCAGGTTCAGACGTGCAATCCTACACAGTTCCCCGTGGCTGGCACCTTGCCAGCCACTTGAACACTTGCACAGCGGCATTGGTACTTACGGAACCAACATCTGCACATATGACAGCTGGTGGCTACTAGTTAGGATGACAATAGGAAAGTTTATTTGTTTTCTAATATAAAGCTGGTATATTTTAAATGCATGGATGTATATATGTATAGATAGAATAGTACACATGTTTTCTAAAGTAAGAAAATGATATAAATGCTTTATTTAATGGTAAACAAACTCTTTCTTTTCTAAAGTAAAGGCAAGAAATTATAATAACACAAGTAAAGGTTGTAACTACTACTAAAAAAATGAAATGTAAAATAGTCAATTTAATTTAATTGTTTTTGTTATTGATTGTATTTATCAATGATTTTTGTTAAAATTCACCCATTAAAAAAGTATGATTTGACCAGATTCACCCAGATATACAGGATACATCAGTAAAAGTTTTTTTTTACCTTTGAGCAAATTGTGAATATTTTGGGTGAAACTAGTTACAAAGCAGGAAGATATTCATATACTTTCCATGGAGCTTTTCAAGGTGCTAAAACTGTGTTTATAGCATTAGAATGGTTATTGTTTTTTTTTGTTTTTTTTTATGGAAAATGTTCCCTGCTACCTGAACAAAAGAACCCCATTCATGCAAAGTGGCAACTTCATAAGAAGAGAGAGACAAGCATGCACTTTGTCTGTTATGCTATTACCTGCCCCCATGCCCTTTAGCTTTGGAATACTTTTCTTCCCAAAATTGGGGATCCTTCAAAGCACCCTAGCCTGATACTGAGTGGCACTAGCCTATTCAAGGGAAGGCTCATGTTCTATCTACCTGCTTCTTTATGGGGGGTATAATTAGGTGGTCTTTTCCCCCCAGTGATCTACTTTTGGGGGACCCAGAGACCATTGGTTGGTGTATGCAGATAAGAGAAAATGAAACCAAAAACCATCTACACACAAAAAATACTTTAGTATTCTATCTTGTACTAAATATTTATTTTTAAAAAAGATGTGTGGAAAATAGACCCCTCTTTTATTGCCAACATCTTCTCCTTAACCAGTATGCATATAAGAAAAAATTACATTTTACATTGTAATTTTGGCAATCAACAATGCAAAGACTATACAATTACCACCTCCTGTTACATAAAAAAGAATCCTGCAGAGAACTTTGTATGTATGTATTTATTTAAACCCTACAGTACTTTTATCCAACAGTGAAAGTTTTTAGATGCTGTGACCTCATAAAACATGTTTTTTAAGTGGTTATTTTGGATCCCAATAGTGTTAAGTGAAGTATATCTAAAATTAGATTTTTAACTGAGTAAGGAATATGTGCACAGATTAATAGACCTTTTGTGCAATGTACTTGAACATGCTAACTTCAAATTATACAATTTGTCTCAGTGATCGTTTAGAAAAGTAAGTCAGCCAAATGCTTCACTGTGCAAAATAAATATGTAAATTTCATTTTTACACTTTCTCTATTCTGCATAAACACAAGACGTGCAGTATTTGTTTACATTGCCTTTAGGATTTTTGAACAGTCTTTCTCCTGGAATAAAATCACTAAATTTGTAATTCTGGGTCAACTCGACTATATTATAATGAATTGCATTTTATGATACAATGACGCATTCTAAATCTGCTTTGCCAGATAATATTGAGAAAAAAAATCAAATTTCAAATAATAGGAACTGGTTGTATTGTATTTGAAATAAAATGAAATGTTATTAAAATATAAGTACATAAAAAGTGTTCTATTCTTTATGCTAGGAAAATGTTACAGCATACAATAACTGAACCTAAAAAAGATGTAAAAAATGTAAACATGAAAGAAAAATATAATTGAATATTTCTGCTCAGTCTACTGCAAATAGAAAAATTGTATTTTAATATATTTAAAAAGCCAGACATCAATAAAAACTCTACAACTAAGGATTATTTAAAAGGTAATTACAAAAGAGGTATTACAAAGGTAAACCTAAATACTCTTTTCTTAAAGGAGACAATAGGCCTTTACCCACAAGCTAACAAAAGCCGAATAATGTTGAAGCCTAAATTCAACCAAAATGATTTTTGATTTTGGGTAGAGTGACTAAGAATTGTAAGTTTTTTTCAGATTTTTATGTCCGTTGATACCCTCGCTTGTGGACATTTCTTCTCACTTTCTGTCCCTTTAATGCCCATATAACAGAAAATCAAGAATAGCAGTGCCTTTCTTGTAGATGAGGTGAATAACATTTTTTATTAGAGTTTTATGTTTGTTGGGGGTTCAGATGTCATCCTTCATCAAAAATTTTAAGCATTAAACCACATATATGCCAAAATATGTCAAAAACCTCCCACTGGCACACAACCCGGCAAAAAAAGAAATAATATAAGTTTATACCTGGTGTGCTGTGCCCTTCCTGGACAGTTCTGACCCTGGGTGCATCTTCTCTTGCAAGTTTAATCAGCATGGCCCCTACCACTGGCCAATCTGGAGTTAGCTTCTTAATTGGTAAACAAATGCAGCCACCATATTAAGGACTGATAAGCAGCAATATGGTAAGCACTTATGGTTTTTGATATCCTCCTAACATTTAGGCTTAAACAGTAATATTATTGTTATTAATAATAATATTAATAATATTAACAATAATAATAATGTTCTTCTTAATAAATAAACCATCCCCTTCCACTAACTAGCCTTAAGGTGCGTACACACTTCCAATTTTTATCGTTCCAATCGAACGACGAACGATCGATTGGGCAAAAAATCGTTCGTAAAAAAGTAACCAACGACGCCGACGAACGAGGAAACTCGTTGGAAACGAACGACCGGACCGGCGGATCGGATTGGACGACGATCGTTGAACATCGTTCGTGTGTACGGTCGTTCGTTGATCGTCCATGTTCAGAGCATGCGTAATGAACGAACGTTCGTTCACTTTCCTGTCGTGCACATAGTTCCTCTATCGCTCAAACGATCGTATCTATTGTGTGTACAATATCTACGAACGATCGTGTCGTTATCTCTATGTGCAGGATCGGTGCTATACGATCGTTCGTATATATCGTGCAGGATCGTTCGTCGTTCGTTTTCCAACGATAATAATTGGAAGTGTGTACGTAGCTTTACTCCTGTATACATCATGTCCTGACCAGGGACTCTAATCCAGCAACATACAGATCTTGTCAATGATATGCAGGGTTCAGATTCCATAACCAGTAAACCAATTCATGCTAGGGATTGCTCTCCATAATAATATAGATTTGTAAAGGTAACATTTAACACATTCAGTTGCTTGAGAGAGATTCTATTAGAATGTTATCTTTTTTATGTAACACATTTACTTTTTTCACAGTTCCACTAATATTTGTTTAGGCTCCAGACTTTACCTAAAGTGCACTAAATTCAAGCGCCACCTAAATCAGCAACATGCTGGCCTAAACTTCAACTTCAATATATTTGGTTTTATTTTTATTCTACTAAATATACTTTTACAAAATTGTACTTTTTGTTGTGAAAATTGTATTAGATTGTTACATATTACTCAACAGTGTTCATTTGCAAACTGATTTTTTACCTGACTTGGTGCATAGTAAAAAGCTGTGTTTAATGAAATCCTAAGACCATGTGCTAGGTGAAATGCATTTTTATATATTTCCCTTGTGTAGAATTGGTTATTCAAAGTAATCAGAAGACCTACCTTATCATGCCATAGAGTGACCAGACAGATCATTTAAGGACTATATTTTAAGGGGCACCTATAGACTTAGTGTACTATCTCTAGTCTTTAGGAATCCATTAACTGACACAGGTAGCTAAAAGCAACTCAGTCATGTCTACACACCCATCCAACTTTAGTCTCTGAGAAACCTAATTTCATTGAGAAACAGCTTATGACGCAGAATAAATAAATTTTTAAGACATGGAACTGATTTGTGAAAGCTCTCCAAGGCTGGATAGGATACAATTTTATTAGTGAAGCTGGGTGATCCAGCAAACCTGGAATGGATTTCTTCAAAATAATTTATTAGCAAATATTTTGAATCCTGGACCAGATCCATTCCAGGTTTGGATCACCCAGCATCACTAATGAAAGTTATCCTCTCCAGCCTTGGAGAGCTTTCATAAATCAGGCCCAATGAGCTGGAAACTGTACAATTTGCTTGGAAAATCCTTAAATATGCACATTTAAAGTAAACCTGTCACTTTGCACATTCATCATCATATAAATGCCAGTCCACTTTATTGTAAATAAATAAATTGTCTATGTCTCTCTGCTTCATTCATCAACCAGAGCCTCTGCACAATACTTATAGGTGTGTGGAGAATGTGACCATGTTCCCATTCTCCCAATATGTAATGATCAACTAGGTGCAAGGGCAGAAAGCATCACAATGACAGCTCCTGGAATCCAGTGTCAGATCACCACTCTAATCAGGATACAGCGGTCTGTTTTAAGGGTGCTAAGTGTGGTTTGGCAACACATCACTATGCTAGCCCAAAGACCCCTCTTGATGCATGTTGTCCTTGTGATGCTTGTGCTCCAGGGACCCCTAAACTCCAGTGATCTTTTTGCTTATGAACCTGTGACTTCTGCAAACTCTATTTAATGTGATATCTTAGCTTGCTACATGACTGCTTACAATATCTGCTATGTTGATACATAAAGAATTTGTTTGCAGAAACAACAGACGTGGACTGATTTGTAGTTCAAACTGACACTAAATATTTTGCACAGATGTCTCAATTGTAATTTAGTTCATAAACGTCAGAACAAAGATACCCATATAAAACCTTGCACTAGGTCCTAACATCTCATATTAGCTTTTGTTGATGAATGGTTCTATAATTTATCATTGCTGCAGAAGTTTTGCCCAAAAAAGTACCGCCTTTTTAAAAAGTCAACCAATATCTCCATCTTAATATTTTGTGAGCAATTACCGGTTGTATTTTTGATGTGACTGGACTTTTTCTCATTTTTTATTTCTTTTTTTCCAATATTTTGACTTTTAAGAGGACCTGCTATTTTAATCTAAACAACTTTTATGACAGGTACACTTTCAATAGCATCTAGTTTTAATGGACTCTATTTTGTTGTCCATAGCTTCAGGGTCTTATCTGATGATATATCCTGACCTGAAAGTTTTAGAGGTATTTATCCCACAGCTCAATTTATCAAGATGGGTGAATTGCGGTATCTGTGAAGTGAGAGATATCTTCACTCCATATGGTAATAAATCCTTTGCTAGTTTGCAGGCAGAATACCAACTAGCTGATACTGAATGTTTCACTTACTGGAGAATTAGGCATCTCATTAAATGGATCAATATTCAGCCAGAGTTTCACTTGCATATATTGTTAAAGAATTTTTTTCAAGCACCTATATCACATAAGAACAGCATCACTAAATATTATAATATGCTTAGTGGGAATTTGGAGTTTTCCCTATCCACTAACATTCGAAAATAGGCCAAAAACTTGGATAAAATTAGTACTTCTATTGAATGGGCTAGTGCCATCAGGGACACCTATAAAGCCTCTAGATGTGAAAATCATTGGGATCCTTTTCATCGAATACATAATTATTGGTACTTGACCCCATTCAAATTATCTAAATTTTCTGACTTCCATTCGGCATATTGCTGGAGAAACTGTGGGAAGATAGGATCATTACCGCATATCCTTTGGTTCTGCAAATCTCTTAGGTCCTATTGGAATGTAATATTTAGATTGATTTTTGATATCACACCCATCCAAATATCACCCACACCTGAATTGGCTATTTTGCATTTGGATACTGGACGATTTCACACTAGGATTAGATTGATTACTATTCAGATTTTGTTACTAGCGAAAATGCATATTACCAAACTATGGAGGACTACTCAAATCCCTACTCATAATTATGTTATTGCGGATCTTAATCTTTGTTGTGCATATGAAAAAATGGTCGCTATTATGGATTCAAACTATGACAAATTTTTTGTTAAGTGGGAACTCTGATTACTTCATCCCTCCTGTAATATTTCAACTTAATAGACTATGTACAGTGGATACTGCGCTTAAGTTAATTTTGAATTTTAAGCATTGGCCTGTGAAGTTGGTGCTCCACATTTCTATATTTCTAAATTTCTATGTTTATTTCTTTTTCTTTTTTAAACGTTCCACTTCTCTTTTTTTCTTTCTCAAATGTGAATTTTTTGTTCCTTTTTATTGTTTATTTTTGTAATGAAAAACTCTAAACCTTTAATAAAGCCTTATTGAACTATAAATAGTATCTAGTTTTATTTTCATTCTATTAGTACAAACAAAACATACTTTACACGCTCATAATATTCTACCTTAACTACTAGAACACCCCACTTGTTGTCCACTTATCTATTCTTCAGTGCAGTTGGTAATAGCTACCAAGCCCATCTCTTCACCTTTTTCACATCTTTATTTGATCTTATCATTTGAAATTTTTCTGCACCCATTCAATGATATTTTCTGAACTGACCTATTAGACCGGTATCTGTTTTTATAAGATTTACGGTTAAAAATAACACATGTCTTGTACCATTTAACCAAGAACACCAAGGACTCACTGTATGTGCAAGGTGTCATGCTGAATTACCAGTGTAATATTGCAAGGGGCAGCACTGATGTGACCATCTTAATAATCTTTATTTAATACATTTTTGTTATATTATTATTGATATTGATATTATAAATTATATATAAGTTAATAGCAAAATGAAATGACCATTTTTTTGTGGTCTTGATAATTTAGCCTAAAAAAGATTTTATTACAAAACAGGCCATTATCTGTATTTTAATTGTGCACTCCTTATTGTTATTGTATTGCTTCTTGGTGGTTGTTGTAATGTTTGTTTAAGATAAAAGTAGTAAACTGATTGCATTAAAAAACATGTAGGCTAGTTTAGCTTTTCTTAAAGATGAGTAGCTCTTGGGTGTCCCCACTAGCATTAGTTTAATGCGTGACAGCAATCTTATTTACTTATAGCTCAGATCTTCTAATTAAAAATTCAAACATATGCATGGCTGTTGACTAAGGAAAATCATAACACATACATCTGCGCTTATATATTAAATGTATGCATAATTTATTTTTATGTAACCTTTAATAAACAAAGCTAGAAACAAATAAAAAAAAACTGACAGCAGTACAATGGAACAAGCACCTTCCCAAATATCTGTTTATAGTGACTTTCAAATGTTAATCTAGTGTTTCTGAACCGGGGTTTCCCCAGAGGTTGTTAGGGGTTCCCAGAGCAAGTTTGTGCCTCTCAGGTCAATTATCCTTGAAATCAATGATCTTATTGACAGGAAATAGTTATCATAGCAGGTTATTTTAGGTTAGTATAGGTTCCCCGAAGACCTGAAAGTTATTTTAAGGGTTGTGTGATGTTAAAAATGTTGAGATAAACACTGTGTTAAATCGTTTACTGTAAAAGTACATAAATAAATTATTCAGTTTTTTAGGACAATAAGGGTTTGCATTGACCCATGTGAATTATTTTTGTGAGGAACACATTTGTTTACTGACACTATGGAGCTATGAAATTAGATGTTTATTTTACCACCCACAGACCAGTAGCCGTGTTACATTCTTCTATTTAATTATTGACAATGTACCAAAGGTTTCCACAAGGTATTGTGCTTTGTGCTTACATACAACAAACAGTAAAACTACAGTACTGTTTTTTTATTGGATAACTGTGGGCTGCAGATTTATATTGTATTGACCTTATGGTTCCACTGAATTATATAATGTGAGATGCCAAGGAATTTTCTGGGCTGGGTCAGTGCTCTGTATGGACTGGGGAGGGGTTAAAGGGTGGACAGGAAGGAGGAAGGGACGAGTTCTTGCTGGGAAAAGAGGATTACCTTGAGGCTGCTGAGGAGTGAACTACCTGCAGTAGAACTTTGATCTCCAGTCTTGTAAGTGGCTTTTCCTTTGTTTGATGGTACCTGGGAAGTGTGTGATCCTGCACCCTGCCATCTTTCCCCCCAGTGTCAGAAGTGATAAAGTGCTGCTGTCAGTATTAAGGATAAACTGTTCATGATCACTCATAATACTCACCGCTAGAATTTAGCAGAAAGACTGTTGTATAACGAGCTGGTGCTAATAATATCAGAGCTGCAGGACTAATATTTTATCTGTTCTCCCACTTTATTGCTGACTGCTACTCTTTCAGCTGCTGAAAGGACAACTACAGTTTGATTTTGGGTTGTGTGACACTTATATGGACTGGGGAGCCACTGAATTGCTGGAAGTACTGAGGCACTGAGTCTGTGTCTCCCTGTGTCACCCCAGGACTGCTATACATAGACGCATGTTTTTTTATTTATCTGATTGGCTGTAAAGTTTTCATCTACAAGAGGATTCCAATGTCAGCCTTGGGTAAAGAGAACCTGTTATTGCTTCAGAAAGAACATTTATTGAAAGTGATTGGACAGTCATTCCAGCAGAACTCCATCAGTTAGAGTATCATTGGCTACTGGTTAGTTCAGTTGGACTATCTATTTAGAGTCTGTGTACTTGAGGTTGGGGGCTTCTTGGGTAACATTGCAGTATACAGTATCTGTTAATTGGCTGTTCTTTTATGGGGTGTATTATTGCTGTGTGTGTTATGCTGCATGATCAACTGTGGTATTTTAAGGTTCCCCTATTATTTTAAGACCCCTCAATGTTGTTTGCATTGCAATTTTAACCACCTAAAAACAAGATAAAGTCAGGCTTTGCCTGTTGTACTGATAATTGTGTGGTATATGTGTATAGGTGGATAATTGTGTGGTATTTTAGGTATAGCAAGCATAAGATGTTCATTCAGCAATCTAAGATCTAATTAGCATTGCAATGTCACTCATTAGCAACCCAAAGCTTGCAGATACAATAGGTTTTTGCTTTAAGCCAGTCAAAAACATTTATGTAAATGCAACACTTTCACACTGATAAATTCAACTGCATAAAAATCTAATGTATTACAATGGGCTGGAAAGACAGATGTATTGAAGAAGAATGCAATGTAAATAATGGTAACATTTATAGCTGTAGGCTTAGTTAAAAGGTATTTTTTTTCTTACAAATATGAAATAAAGAATTAGGTAGTTTGGGGTTGCCATTTTAATAAAACCAGACTATTTCATGAGCTTGGTACTTCTTGGATAGGAAATAAGGAGAAGAAAAGATGTAAAAGTGTTTACCCTCTTTTCCTTTTCGGTAAAAACCAGACCCCTGCCTGCCCCAAATAATGGCAAGTACCACTATTTGAAGATAGAGTCACAGCCTCACAACTAACAAACAGTGTTGTGGGATCTGCAGGCAGGAAGCTTATTAGGAATCTAGAGGCCCCCATATATCTCCCACCTCCCACCCTAAGGAATGAGTACAGGGGTACTGTACATAATCCAATAAAGGGTTAAATATTCTCTAGAACAGAGGACACTGCACTTTAGAATAAAAATATTTTGTTCAGCAATTAAAAACTGTAAGCAGGCAGGATAATATTGCAGATAGAACACTTCTGCAATAAACACAAACATTACCTGCCTGTTTGCAATCTTTTTTTCATAGAATATACTGAGGTGTATATGTTCAGATCAGTTTAGGATGCTGGGATATGCCGGGTATTCCAGCAGTCTCAGGGAAATTGCATGGGCAATACGTTCGTGGCCGAAAATTTGAAATGAACGGTGGTCGTTAGGGATGAGCGACCGAGTTTTTAAAACTGTCAGCTGTTCTCGCTTATCAAAATTGTAAATGAGAACGGACGGTGTAAATTCGCTGATCGAGCTAGAATTTTAATTTAAAAAAATTTTCAAAATAAAAAATCGCAGGCTGTGCTGATGAATGAACGCAGCGCCGGCGAAAGCTTTCCGCAGCCAATCAGAGAGCACTAGAGGTTTTGAATGGGGAGACTTGTCCCCATTTAACCTCTAGTGCCGGGGATTGCACACAGGATTCCCAGGGCTGCATTTGTTCATGCAATCCCAGGGCACTAGAGGTTAATTAACCTCTAGTGCCCGGAGATCTCAGACAGGAGAATTCCCAGGGCTGCATGAACAAATGCAGTTCTGAGAATCCACTGCGATCCCGGGGCACTAGAGGTTAATTACCGTATTTTTTGCCATATAAGACGCACTTTTTCTTCCCCAAAACTTAGGGGGAAAAGTTAGTGCGTCCTATACGACAAATGTGTTAAAAAAAATAATTAAAATATTATACTCACCCGATACCCGATCCTGCGTGTGTCTCTGCAGCAGCGTGTCTCTCTTCCCTCCTCTGCCAGCATCGTGTTTTCTCGTGTCTGTAAAGCAAAGCGAAAGAAGCCAGCACAGCGCCACCTGCTGTTCCCTGTCCTAACTGCCGTACAATAGAAAAAAAGCACAGAGTGATCAGAAGGGAAATAATCTTTCAGAAACTTTTTTTCTAGATTTTCCTCCTTTAAAATTGGGTGCGTCTTATATTCCGGA
The DNA here is from genome assembly GCF_032062135.1 of Pyxicephalus adspersus. Taxonomy (NCBI): domain Eukaryota; kingdom Metazoa; phylum Chordata; class Amphibia; order Anura; family Pyxicephalidae; genus Pyxicephalus; species Pyxicephalus adspersus. Next base: position 105,772,798 of record NC_092862.1, on the reverse strand, counting down.
GCGTCTTATACGGCGAAAAATACGGTACCTTCTAGAGCCCGGGGACCACAGTGGAACTGCAGATGAACTCTCAATAGAGTTTCTACATTGAGAGTTTATCTGCAGTTCACTTCCCACGGTCACCGAGCTGATAAGTACAGCTGCGGTCACAGTAATCAGCTGTGACTGCAGGCGTACTCTCAATAGAGTTTCTCCAATGAGAGTTCATCTGCAGTTCAGTTCCCATGGTCACCGGGCTTATCAGACCAGTGACTGTGGGAACTGAACTGCAGATGAACTCTCAATGGAGAAACTCCATTGAGAGTTCATCTGCAGTTCTACTGCGATACCCAGGCACTGGAGGTTAATTAACCTCTAGTGCCGGGGATCGCAAACAGGAGGATTCCCAGGGCTGCAAGAATGAATGCAACCCTGAGAATCTTCCTGTAATGATTTCCTCGATCTTCCGATGGTTTCGGCGAACCGCTTTCGCGGACTCATTGGAAGTTGGAGGAAATTTTCGCAAGAATGCCAGAGATTTTCTTGCTCATCCCTAGTGGTGGACACGTAAGTGTAACTAAAACATTGTGCTCAGGCTGTTTTTTTCTGAATAGATATCACCTGTCACTGCTAAAATGGTTGCAATTTATTTTAAAAGTTTAAAATAAATTAACACTATGGTTTGAATACATTTAACAGCCATCATATAAATGTTATCAATATTTTATACTACAACTGTGGCCCTGATTTCTTAAAGCTCTCCAAGGCTGGAGGGGATACCCTTTATTCAGTGAAGCTGGGTGATCCAGCAAACCTGAAATATATTTCCTAAAGTCATTTGCTATTTGTTAGCAAATGTTTTTAATCCATGTTTCTAACTGACCTGAGAGGCACGCATTTCTCATTGCTCAAGGAGCCCCTAGCAACCCCTGGAGGAACCTAGGTCAAGAAACCCTGCTCTAGACTCACAACTCTATGTAATATGATAGTTGCAATATAATTATAATTACTTCTTTGTTTTCATATAAACATTAATATTTGCAACCTAATAAAGTGATAACAAATTTCAATGAAGATTGAGATTTCCAGGGAGTTCAGAAAACAAACATTCTTTTAAAAAAATATTCCAGAGGAGTGAGACTAGTCTAGACATTACTGTAGCCAATTTGTCATTTGTATGATTTAATGCAATCTTTTGTTTTTAATCTAGCTCACACAATGCTACATTGCATTGAATTGCCTTGTTCTCTGGTACAGTACAGAATTACTACTGTATTTTCTTCCTAATTCATATTCTGTAAACCCTTTTAAATTATACATTCATAGCACTTACTTAGCAATAAATGTGTTTCTCCTATCATTTCTGTGATCTAGAGGATACCGTGACCTACTCTATTACATTGATCAAAAGTTCCAGAGGGACAGAAAGGAATAAAATAATCTCCTTATATAATCATATCTCAGGATTAACTACTTACAATATTCATACAAAGGCTCAGGGAACACAAAGTACTAATGCAAGAAAAAAAATGAAAAAAATATACTTGGAAGAGACATTCCTTCTATTTATTATTTTTAAGGGGTTTTGCTCTTCTAGCTCAAGATGTAGAAAACCCTCCACTCAGTGAGTAATTATGGCTTTAAATCAGTAGCTGATTTTATGGCTTAAAATCAACTGCAAAGGCGCAAATACAATTTGTGATGCCTTTTCACCACTCTGTAACTCCATGCTCAGAAACCATTGCATTCAAGCTGTGTGCAAGTCAGAAACTAAAAAGACCAAGCACTCCAGCAGCCGCTAAGGTCCGTATGGCTGTGTTTGCTGTAAAATTTTGTAGTAGACGCTTTTTAGACGCAGAATCTTTTTTGATCACCATAAAAGCTAACTAAATTAAGAACTTTTCACTTCATAGTTAGGAAATGGAAAGCTTCTTTAATGTAAACCTATGAGCAATCCTGGCAAATAAAAATGTATATATGTTAAAAAAATCAGCAGAGGAAGCTGAAGTTATCTGGGTTTTTTTAACCTGGTCTCTACCTCCAACATCTTTATTAGTCTTTCATTGTAAAAACAGGATTGAATAATGAGGCTTGATAGGAAAAAGGAAATATTACCCTCTGGTCTTTTAAAGACATTAACCAGTAGAGAAGCTTGATAAGTAGAAGAGTAGATAAAGCTCTGCATATAGTTATAGGACTGCTAGTCATTATTTTATTCAAAGAGCTATAAACCCTGGTACCAGGCCAGTATTTTCAACCTTATCCTCTCTTAAAACCATATTTACTTTTAACCTTTAGTATGCAGGTATTTTCTCTGTAAAAGCTTTATTTGCATAGAATCGAAAGGCCTGAGACTGCTACTAGGCACTGGTATCTTGTTATATCAGCAGCCACAGAAAACTGTTACACTACACCCCTGCAGCTAGATGAAACATTTTTATATAGGGAATCGGCATACTCCTAGAAGAATAAAGGGTTACGATGTACAAAGAGTAAGGGGTTTGTTCTAGGAAATTGACTCTCCCCGGAGTCAAATTTTCTAGCATGTTAAATGGCATATTGTACATTTTTTTTTAAATAAATAATTTATGTAAAATAAGATATAAAGGTTGATTTTTACTGTGCCATCACCTAACAAAATGGGGAGTTTGGACTGAACACGGAGTGAGCTTGTCATCCAGCTGTTATAGGAACCAGGTCTAATTAAACTTCCTTCCTTTCTCTGGATTAGACCGGGGAATGCATTTTTTATTGAGTTAGATCCTACACTCGTTTTTTTACTAATTTTTGGGTGGTAAATCCAGAAATGACCCCAGTTTTTTGCTATCACATCCAGTTTTTACGATACAGGGTACCCCTCCATATGTCAAAAAACATACAAATTTTACATACAATGAAAAATTAATGAAATAATAACTTGGCTGTACTGTTTATTTAAGTTTCTTTTGTTCATACAAAGGATTTATTGTTACTCTATGACATTTTTTTACAGTAAAACATTTGAAAAAATATTCGGCTAAGCAGTTAAGGTAAAAATTTACACTTATAGCTTTCCCTGGAGTGTTCAGTGTTAGGACAATCCTGCCGGATGCTCCAACAATTGTCAGCCATCATATGTACATCCCATCTACCCTGATACCATCCTTCCATGACCTTCAAATCTTGGTGGAATTGTTCACCTTGCTCATCATTGACTGCACCAAGGTTTTCCATTCAAAAGATTGATATGCAGAAAATGCACCTTGATGCTCATATTGCAACCAAGCATTTTGTAGCTCTCCAACAGTTTCTGGACAATTTCTGTGTAATTTTTTGCTCCTGTGTTTCCAAGAAAGTCCTTGACAATGGCTTTTAATGAAAACCAAGCATTCTTTTCTGACATTGTCCTGATGAAATGTTCATTTTTGATGAGCTGCCAAATCTGTGAACCATCAAACACACCAGCCTTTTTTTTTCAAATGACAGGCTGGGACATGCCAAAATGAGTTACTTGAAATAGTCTCCTTCAGTTGGCAAAGCTTTAATGAACTGCTTCATTGGACCCTCTGCTGTCCCACATGCACAGATAACAGGGATACTTGGTGTATCTGCGTTGCTGACCAAGAAGGAAGCATACCATTTTAAGGTCAGCACAGATGACCCAATTGTGTTGGTGATATTGCCACAACTCAATGACTCACCTAATGTCTGCATATTCTTCACAAAAAGAAACTGAATGGCCAATTGGGACTGACTAAAATATATTGCCATTGTGAAGGAGGACACACTTTAAGCTCGCTTTGATCTATCGATAAATAGTCGCCGTGTAGTTGAGTTATAAAACCAGGTATCTTAAGGCAAAAAGCCACTGTCAGGTTTAAAGTACTGCAGAAATGCAATTTCTCTGGTTCAAAAGTATGATACCTTCGTTCCTTTTCAAGTAAGTTTTTCTCACGCAGTCTTGATGCTAGGAGTTCTGAAGCCTTCTTCTATAGTCCCAAATCACAAGCCAAATCACTCAACTCATGCTGATCAAATCCCTTAGAAACAGAGTCCTCTTCAATTTCAAACTCTTTATCATTGTTGTCACCTAGTTCATCACCATAATCATGTTCTTCAAGAGAAGGTAGTGTAATGGAAACTGACATTGGGGTTTCATCTGAATGAGCCACGGGGCGTATAGCCGGTCGTAGACTAGGATACTCTATGTTACATTTACTTTTCTTGTTATATCCTGAAGTTTCCACTATACAAAAGTAACAGTCACTAAAATGATCTCCTGGCTTTAACCAAACCATAGTTATACCAAATGGCATCTTATCACGTGTTTCCTTTGTCCACATCCTTAAACCCTCAACACACTGTTTGCACACCTTATGAGGGGCCCAAGACTTAACTTGATCACCAAGTTTAACTTTGAAATATGCCAAATAGGCTTGCTCTACAAATGTGCTGATGTTTGCCCTTTGACTGTGAATGGTGAAACTGCCACAGATATAAGAAAATGAATTAGGGTTGTTTAGGCACTTGCGACAGCAGAAACAGCAGAGCCAGGCGTGATCTGAAAGAAAGGAAATACGTGTGTAAGTAGAAAAATTATTTTGGTTATTCACTACGTAGAGCAGCGCACAACCTCTGACCACACTGTCTTGTGTGTAAATGAATAGCCAATCTTAAATCCACGCTCCAGTAATCGCAATAATATAAGCGGTAGAGCAAAAACCTGACGTGATAGAAGAAAACTAACTGCACTTTCAGGATCAGCATACCTATTTTAGTGTAAATAAGCCTAAAAATTAAAGTCAACAAAAAATATGTTAAAAATAGTTCCCCAGTGTTAATAATGTTTCACATCACTAAGCAGAGCAGGGTTTTTTGGCAAGTCTGTGCATTCAAAAAGAAAGCAACACAAGTGGGGGCTGGAGTGGGGGAACCAAACTCAGTACTAGACAGAAATTCTCCTAACTAAGTATAATTATCCATACTCCCTGAAAAAAGGTGGCTACAAGGTGGACACAAAGTGCAAGTATTTGTATAAAAGCACATATTAGTGCAACATATATTCTCGAAAGATAACATTTAACCATGTCTTAGTGCTGCATAGGAATTTAATACAAATAAATTATTGTATAGTATACAATAGTATTGTTCCATATGTATACCATATAAACAATAGTACAATATATTTTATCCATCAAGGGATGTTCAAAAAAGGAATGAGATGGATTGTAATATTGAAGTTCCAAAAGAATTTTTGATAAAAGTAGGGGTCACTGGTATTTCCAAGTGCCATAGGATGATATAATATGGAAACCTACATTAGGAAAATAATAATAGATGTAAAAGGAAGGAGGGAAGTGAAGGGGATGGGAGCCAGTAGAATGTGCTATTTGAAAATGTGCCATTGACCATAAAATAAGTACAAAAACAAAAGAATAGTTGTATATTGTGAAGTATTGTTTAACAGGTTTAAATGTGTCAAAATGGTATTGAAAATATGAAATGTTATATTTAAATTTTTTAACTTAATTGATTAAAGATTTAGTGCTTCCCAGTCTTCATAGTCAAAAGGTGAAAAAAGGCATATAGAGGGTTAATTAAGTGATTATGGCTCGAATCCGTGAGAAAGGAGAGGTTGTGGCACTCTGACTGCCTGCTTTTAATAAGCATAGCAGTGCTGTGTGATATTCAGCACTGTGCTTTGTTGAAATATATCCCCCACTGGGGCTGGAACTTTTTTAAATCCCAGAAAAGAAGAAACCACCCAAAAATAATTCACATCACTCCCAAATGGGACACTCTGTTGAAATACTCTTCTCAGGTTTTCTGGGCAACTCTATTCTTCAGATGTCTCCTATATATTGTGCTTTAAATTATGGCAGTGGGGTGGCCAGGTAATATATGCACAAAGGAACTTAAATAATGCATTACAGGAAAAGTTTTTGAGCAACTTTAGAGAGCATAAAAGGAGTTAGAAAAAAAGCTTCCTGCAAACTACCATTTACAAGGAGAAATGCTGTATATTTTCCATACTTCCAACCCATTGCAAATGTACATCAGGAAAAATTATTGTGACTTTATCAATGTAATTGTGATTTCTGAAGCAAACAAACATACAAGGACCCTATGGGTGCATGTGCACATTGATATTCTGAATCTGGAGCAGCAAACCATGTTCATATGGTGGACCTGATTTATAAAATCTCTCTAAGACTGGAGAAGATAGACTATTATGGAACAGTCTGGGTGATCCAGCAAACCTGGAATGGATCTGGTCCAGGATTGAAAACATTTGCTAACAAATAGCAAATGACCTTCAGGAAATCCATTCCAGGTTTGCTGGATCACCCAGCTTCACTGATGAAAGTCCCATTATAATCTATCTTCTCCAGTGCTTAGAACGTTTTAATTAATCAGGTCTAATGTGTGCATATGTTTATTTCCATGTATTTTAATAACTCGTACCAATACCCATAATTTAGGCAAAATGTTAATAATTTCGATTTGTGTGTATACCTTTACCTAAAATACACTCCTCTTTACAGACAACAATTATTTGGTTAAGTTTTCTTTTTTTTATGTATAGCAGCAAAGTGTATGGTAGTGTATTTTAAATGAACAAAATCTCAGCTGGGTGCCAGTGATTTATAAAAAATGACAGGAGGATGCTTTACGAGAAAATACAATGGAAAATGGTATTTTGACTGCTGAAAAGGCCGCTGTGACCTTTACCATATAAGCAGCATGTCAGCTGCTTCAGAAAATGTGTCAACAACTGTTCATATTATATTATCCTAATTATTACATCACCTAGAAATTTTAGCGAATTCTAAATAAAATGTGTATTGTTCCAGAATATAAAACTGTCTGATTTTTGGCCTATTAAATATTAGAACAATAAAAAGGATTTTCGTTAAGGGTTTCAGTATTGATTTGTCCCCATGTGGATCTCCAAGGCAACTGATATGCAGGTCAGCATTTTTGATGAAACAAACCTTTTTTATCCTGCTGTCTTTAAAATCACTTTAAACCTCAACGTTTAACACTTGCTGCTTACATTATTACATTATACAATAAATAGGACATTGGGTCAATGGTGAAAAATCGTTGTCCAAGCATTTATGGCCCCTGCAACCCAGACATTACCAGGACCAACTTAATGTACTGCATGTGTACTATGATATTATGTAAAGAGATAGAAGAGTGCCACATCACTTACGAGGTATAAGAGTCCAAATAAATACATTTATATTTTATCAGAAAACAGATAACATGTTTCAGGAAAACACGTCCACCCCTGCATGAGAGACTAATGAAAAAATCAACAATAGACTCAGAACAATAGAAGCTATAGCTAATAGAGCCACAGTGTGACACAGACTGTGTCGAGAAATACTTGTAATTTTTAATAATGTAAAAATGCATAGGGCCCAATTTATTAAAGCTCCCCAAGGCTGGAGAGGACACACTTTTATCAGTGAAGCTGGGTGATTTAGCAAACCTGGAACGGATCTGGTCCAGGATTGAAAACATTTGCTAACAAATTGCACATGACTTTGAAGAAATCTTTTCCAGGTTTGCTGGATCACCCAGCTTCACTGATGAAAGTGTATTCTCTCCAGCCTTGGAGAGCTTTATTATATCAGGCATATCATTTTCTTTAGGCTCCTATAGCAAGTGTCATAGTGCTCTTTTTTTCTTGTATGAAATTAGACAGTTATGTGTGCTTGTGAGATGATATGCATGGCACCAAATTTAATTTAGTTTTCATAAAAAAAAATTTTCCTACTCAATGATTTACCCTTACAGTTTGCTCTTGTGACAGCAACATTTGGATCTGCCCTCATTTTCTATTTTATTGACAAGGTTTACTTCCTGTTCTAGAGATGCCATGGGAAATATAAGAAATCTCCCTAAAGGGAGTAAAATTTCCATATATGACATTCAATATTGATAAATGTAAAGTTATGGACCTGGGGGCTGACAACATGCATGCTTCATACTGTCTAGGGGGAATACATTTGGGGAGTCAGAAATGGAAAAGGATCTGGGGGTTCTGATAGATCATAGACTTAATAACAGCATGCAATGCCAAGCTGCAATACCTAAAACTAGCAAAGTACTTTCTTCTGATAAAAGAGGAAAAGACTGCAGAGATGGAGACATTATCCTGCCCCTGGACAAAGCATTGGTCAAACCACACTTGGAATATGCAGTCCAGTTTTGGGCACCAGTTCACAAAAAGGACATTGTGGAATTGGGGATAGTGCAGAGAAGGGCAACTAAACTAATAAAAGGAATGGAGGAGCTCAGCTATGAGGAGAGATTAGCTGAACTGAATCTATTCTCCCTTGAGAAGAGAGGTATAGGGGGGATATGATCACCTTGTATAAATATATACATGGTCTATAGAGAACTCCTTCCAATTAGTCATTTTAGGGCTATTACAAAGGACAAGAAGGCACTCTTTGCTTCTGGAAGACATAAAATTTATTCTCCACACAAGGAAGGGATTCTTTACAGTAAGGTTTGCCAAAATGTGGAATAGGCTCCCCCAGGAAGAATTTTTAGCACATTCTATAGATTTTTTTTATTAGGCACAGAATATAGCTGGGTATTACATTTGTAAAGTACTAAGAATAGAAACTGTTGATCCAGGGAACATCCGATTGCCTCACGGGTTTAGAAAGGAACTTATTCCCCAGTGGGAGCAAATTAAACTATATCTATAAGGTCTTATCAGGGATATGTTTATTTACCTAGTGGTTGAACATGATAGACTTGTCTTTTTTCAACCTAACTATGCAACGTTTTACCCTTATTGACTGTCTGTCTTCTTGACAAAGCCTACCAAGACAACAGAGGAGTTAAGCTTTACATTTACAGCAATAAAAAAATGAAAAATGGTCCTATCTGTATTGTTTACACCTAATTGATTATTTCGTTGAATAGCCAGAATCGTGTGTTGATGCTGCATTGCTAGTAGAATCCAGAGTGCAGGTTTGTTTTGTCCCATTATCTGTCACACTGATTTTTAAAATAGGAACCCTAAATGGTTGAACTGACTTATTTTCACTTTTAATTATGCCTGTGCCAACTAAAAAAGTGATTAAATCAGCTCCCTGCAGTAAGGAGAACTTTTATTTGAAGAGCACAAATTAGGATTCTAATTGCTGTGTTAACAAACAAGGAGTACTCTGCCTGAAAGATCAACTGTTGTACGAAAACTTTATTTTTCTTCTTGCTTTTACAGCTCTTCCTCTGAACTCAATATGACCTAACCATGCAAAATAGCTGTTTCCAGCACTCACATAGTTGTCATTAATTTGGGACATAGAATGGTGACATAACTACATGGGCAATGGGGAGTTGAAAGACAAGTTGTATTTATGGTATGCTAGAATAGAATACGGTACCTCAGGGTCAATGAAACAAAACCAACAGGCACACAGCATCGGTGGACAGAAGTATGCAGCTCACTTTATTTTGGCAGCCACAGTGGAGGCCAGGCTGGAGGATGATGGTTGCCAAGGCCTCTGCTTTTAGCCCAGTACTTCTGGAAACTTGCCACGGCACTCCGTTGGAATCCATTAGTCTAAAAAGCATTTTTTCTTGCAATTGATAGATCTCTAATCACTTACTTAATAAACACAGCAAAAAAATCAAACTGACAGCTTTAAATAGTTTACTACATTTTCCAACAAGAAAAAATATTTTAGCTTTATATTTTTTTAGGATAAGAATTCACACAATTATTATACATGGTCACTCATTAACCCCTTCCTCACTAGAACAAAAATGAAAAATTAGGTCCTAAAAGTTGCATTTTGAATGGCCAGGTTTAGACCAGACCCAGCACATGTGGACTAGGTGAATGTGACCTGCAAAATACTGGAGTAACAACCTCTTTCAGTTTACTACACTGGCACTTGCCCCCAATGGGTTACATTCCACAATCACAAGTGATTAAAGCACCATTTATAGGTCAGTTTTGACTGATTTCCATTGTCAGGACAGCAGGCTTGGATTTTCTCTGACCTCTAAAACTGTCTTTGCCCTTCTTGACACTGATATTTAATGTTCCTAATCCTGTTCCTTTATTATGACTAAAGAAATCATTATCATTTTTATGACTAATAACCCACAGAATTAATATCATACAACTAGAAATGTCAGTGTTCTTGTCAAGCTAAATTTATGTTTTAAACGATAGTTTCCTGTGCCTAATGTACTGCGCATAGATGTTGTATTTCTTTTATGTACAGTTATTTAGCTTGTCTGCTCGAATTTGAAATATCTAAATAAAAATGTAATTAACAAGCCTAATGTATGAACTTAATTTAAAGACAGAACTGAAAAGCTAACAGGATGGTTCTTTTCAAATTACAACTAAAAATAATTAGTAATTGCATTGACTTTTTAAAAGACTAACTCAAGAATCATTTCAGCCGAACTAAAAATACTCTTCATTATTTCATATTTGATTGCATGCTGATATGAAAGCCTGAAAAGTGATTACAGTAAACACTTAAAGATTAATGATAGGCAGATAATAAAAGACAAAAATTAATGCAGATCTGTAATGTTTAACACATTAAAGAATATTTTACATTCAAGCAGTGTAAGAACCTGGATCTGACCTGTATAGTCTTCTTATAGTCCCTATACAGCAAAGCTCACAAAGGCACAAAGACCAGATCAATTATTTTTTGAGCTATCTCATGGAGGGAGAGAGAGCAAGTTACAGAGAGATGAGATTATCACTGTGCTTCTTCTCCTTCATTATTCAGTAGGGATGAGTAAGAATGGCATTCTCGCGAAAATTTCCTCGATGTTCCGATGGGTCTGAAATTTCGCCAAACCATCGGAAACCATCGACTCCGCTCCCCTGATTTCTGTTGCCGCCCTGTAGTATGTGTCCCTGGATAGAGAAACTCTATCCAAGAACACATACAACTAGAAAAGGGCTGCAAGAGCAAGAGATTGGTCTTGCAGGTCCCAAACATTCGGTCTTGCCGGCCGAATTTACAAAGGCTGTACTTGCCTACATGTTTGGTAAGCGAGAAAAACCCAATTCCCCGCAAGACCAAATTTAATAAATTTGCTCGCTCATTCCTATTATTCAGTCACAAACCAAATGGAGTTCAACAACAGTTTTGACTTGGATGATGGTGGCTGTCATTCAATGATTCAAAGATTAGGGAAATCTTGTGGATGTAATGAAGTACCTCATGGGACATCTCTGAGAAGGTGAGTATTTGCAGCATAAAAAGGCTAATTATTTTTATTTTTTCTGGTCTATTTGACAGAAAAACTCATGTTTTTTTAAACTTTTTATGCAATTGAGATTTAGTTTTGCCAAAATGCTAAAAAAAAGCTTGAAAACTGCTTCCAACTGTGCAGCTCTGGATGCCAGGAGCAAATGTGTTGCACTCCAGGTCCTAATGTTGCAACTAGTTTCTTGTTTTGTATTTCACTTATGCAACTGCTGGATTCTGGGTGTAACATATAGAATTGTGAAAAGAAGCATGTTAAGCAGCCTTGGCTTCAGAGCACACACCCAGAGATTGCACCCAGGGCAGCAGGATTCTGTTGGGGGTGCTACTAGAATTTTTAGGGGTGCTATAGTATACCCAAACACCCCATCTTATTTTAGAGGATGGCTCTGTTTTTCCTATTTACAGTCACAGGGTCACTTTAAGTTGCTCGTAGGATTAAGGCTACTTACAATAGAAATTTTAAACTTCTTAGCAGTGTAAAGCTGCAAATAGGTCCCATATTTATGTCACTCAAAACCATTATGCATATAAAAATCCTGTGACTGTATAGGTATCACATCATCTCACCTGGTTTAGTAACTTTCTTTGCCCAATCACTAAACATCTGCCATTAAGATAGCCACTTTATTCAATAGAGGAGGAGGCAACTGGGGGTCTTCCCCTTCTTTTCTTTAAAGAACAGCTTACAGTGGTACGTCTCCTGTTACTGTCTAGTCTCAAACTAGGGAAAGTCCAGAATGATGTGAGTTTAGAGAAATAGGTTGAATGATGCTGGAATTCAGACCAAGAACTTTTATCAGAAAAGTACTGTTGGGAGATCTCTATATTGACATTAAAAATAGCTCAATGGCCTGTTTTTGTCCTTTTACTTTTACAGAGCTATTTATTTCAGCTTGCTGTTTTGAATATAATTCTACTTTAAGATGAACTAAATAAGAATTCCTCACCAATCCACAAATAAAGTACTAGGAAATTTTGTAATTGCTACTAAATTGCCCTACCCGTGTGCACCTTTCCTTTGCTGGTAATAAGCTGCCAATTTTTAATTCGATGTATTTCACCCTTTAATTATGTGTTTAGATGTTGGCCATTGATGCAGATTTCTCTTTTGCTATAATATGAAATAAATAAAAATGAAAAAAAATCCTAACTTGACAAACTGCATTTCATCCTCAAAAACAAATTTTTATCACTCAGCATAAACAAGTAACAAGAAAGATTTTAGAAAAATAATGATATGTTCCTTGTCAGCTGTAAATCTGACACTGTTGCCACTTGCTGTGGTTTATTTAGATGCAAATTTCCACCCTAAAAGGCTGCAAATACTTTTACCTGCAAAATAGCTTGGCAGTCAGGTTTTATGAGGTATACAGCAGGTTATCTTTACTCTATAATCCCTGAAACAATATAAATATATATTTACGGAATACATTTTAAGGGGGAAATATTCTTTTGGGATCAAGTTTTTATTGATTTCTGTGTGCAAGCTGGGAAGAGTTCTCAGGTCTTGTCCAGGTAACTGGTGACCTGGATCTATTCATGCAAGGAGTCAGTCCAAATGGTAAAGAAAGATAAATGTTTTCAGTATAGTGGGAAAGGTTGACCCTCTGAAAGTATTTTTATTCTGTAAATGCCCCTGTTGGGGAGCTTTTCTCCCTCCCTGTTTGGTGCTCCCAAGACAAGAAGTAAAGGGAAAGCCTCCCTAGTAGAGACAGCAATAGAAACCTGACAGTTTCTAATCTACTAAGAATCTAAAAAAATGGGAAAAGTAAGTGTGCTTTCATATCTTTTTTTTAATAAAAATCAAACCTTCTATGTTCAGTGGTTATTGGCCTTTCCATTTAAAGGAAACCAACCAATAAACACAGAGCTTGCCGATGTTGATTTTTAATTCAACTCAAATATAACCAAGTCCAAATATAAACCAAAGTACCTATTTTTAACTGAAGAAAAACAAGATAAATACTCTGACTTGAGTATATAACTAGGGCACAAAATGCAGGTTTCACTGTAACATTCAGAATAGTAATCAATAGAACTATCAATCAATTTAATGTGTAAAAATTAATTTATGATGTGTTTTTTTTAATTGATTTAAAATGGTTAAAAATTAAATTTGCATGGGCTCACTCTATTTATCTTTTTTTTTGTCTAGGACAGCTCAGATTTGTCAAACTAGAGACATATGCAGTTCTAGGACATAACATTAGGGGTCACACAGTTATAATTAAAGATTTTTTTTTCTGTTGGAATCTCTGGGTTTATACTCAAGTATATATAGTAAATACAAATGCACTCTGCCAGCAAATTTACATGTGATCAACTACCTGGTTGTGATAACTATTTAAAACAAATGCCGTTTTCTTTGCATAGAACACATTTATATTTCAAGAAAGGACAAAAACATTGCATAATCAGTGCCCACAGCGGCAAATTACCATTTGAAGTTGGTTTTAGCATAGTAACTTGTCTTTAAATCTTCTATTTAATGTAAGAAAGAGGTCCTAACGAGATATACAAAAAAATCCAGATTAAAAGATTACCTAATAAAACATTTTTTACAAGAGCATTTTGCTAATTATATCTATCAATATCAAAAATTATACATGTGTTACTCATCCTAATGTATTCAAAGTTTGAACAACAATTTCAAACTGACTTAGTTATTTAGGTAGAGTTATTATTTCTGAGTGTTTATTTTTCCTAGAAATAGTGGTAATTTTCTGAACTCACATTGGGGTTACTTGATGTACTGGGTCAAATGTATATAGTGGGGTTATTTGTAGTACTGGGTTACATGTGCATGGTGCTTAGCTTTCTAAATAGTTTTAACAGAAGTGTACTAATATAAAGCACTAGATATAATAATATATAACGATAAAGATAACATTGTTGCTACATTTTTAAAATGAAGCAATAAATGTACCCTTTCTGATCAACATAAGGCTTACTTTATAGTCTCGTCTTTTTAAATCTGTTTTATTTTTAGTGGTTCTTTCATATTTTTCAGTTGCATTGTGACATCAGAAGGAATTAGGAAATGAAATTTAAGTACATATGGAAGAAAAAGAAAAGTAGATTGAGCCTTTGCTACTTCTTTCATGGCTATATCAAAGTAATAATACCTATTGAGTTCATTTTCTTTCATCTTCACAACTTTAGGGACTCAAAATACTTAATCCTTTGCAGAGATCAAGTGGCACATAATTGTATTTGCATTAATGTTGTTTTGAAAATAGCGAATGGAAAAATAGGATGTGTTACTCAAACTCCACACAGCCTTTAAATTTAATCCTATGTAGTTAAGACTCAACTCCTGAAAAACACTTAAATGGAAATATGAATAAATCAGGGAAGGGTTAGAATACTTTTATTGCTGTTTGTTTCCTCAATGAAATGAAGGAGACAAAACATCTCCCCACTGTGGGCAATAACATTTTTTACAGGAAGAATTGGGAAGGTTACAACCTCTGAAAGGAGTTACATAATTCTCATTATAAGTCATGGAGATTTTTTAAAAATCTGTGTGTGGTTTAATTTGAAATCTTTCTTCATATTTGCCACATTTATACACCAGGTAAGAGATTGCAATGGACCCCAGTGCTCCAGCGATTAGAGCAAGAATACCACGGCTCCCCCAAACATCTTCATATTTAACACTAGCCTAAAGGTTAGAATCTGATTTGCAACCATACCAATTTGTAGAAAGGCATATTTTGTTAGTTTTTGTAAAAAGAAAAGAACTTCTGTCAGATTTTATTGTTGCCTATGTGCCTACTGAGAAGATTCATCCTCTCCATTTGTCCTGGTGACCATTGTCACAAGAAATAAAAATACAAAATCCGACTTGTGACTTGGGAAAATCTTTTCAATTGAGATAACTGTTCTAGTGGAAACTGTCTAGGAAAGAGTCCTTTTTAAAAGATATTTACTTTTACTTCATGCTGAGCTTACTGGGTGAAACGTAACTGTAAATATATCCAATGTAACAAAGACAAATAATTGAAAAACAAAAACTTGTTTTAGACATATTAAACCTGCAAACAACCTGTGTGTGACACTTTATAATATTCTATTTCTATTCTATACTATAATAACATTATTTCAACAAAATCATTATTCTGGATGAACCCTAGCTCCTATTAAAGACTCTAGACTCCCTACCACACAGTCCCCAATCCACATTTTTTCAGCCCTGATGAAAGAGGAGTATCTAAGTTGTTAAAATTAGTTTCTTTATCTCTAATCATCCCAATGTTAAATACATTGATAACTTTTGGTGTGAAATTATTTACTATATTGTAGCCACCCCCCTCTTTCTAATGTAAAAAAGATGCTACAATTTCTAGGATAATGACTTCAAATTGTTGCTTAGAATAGAAGAATACCACCATGATTATCTGCCTACCTAAGGCTAACATAATTGTTCATATATATACAAACAAAAAATATCTTTAAGAAAGTGCCCTGAGCTGGTATTCATTCCTTGTTCATGTTTTGAGAATTTGGTGGTCCAGTTTGTAGGCAACCTAAAAACATATGGAATAACAGTTTGTTTACTGCTTGGATGTTGTTTCTGATGTCCTCCGTTGCTGTTTGATGTCAATTTCAAATTTGGGAAGGCTCTATACACTTTTTCCAGCCAGGATTATCCAGACTTAAGTCCTGTCTATTTTTGATGAAACATGTATTGATAGTTACTCTTGATACATTGTTTTTTTGGAATTGTTAATAGGAATTATATATTATAATGTAAGTCTCATTTGTATCCTGAAGAAGCGGACATATAGCTTCAGCGAAACGCGTCAATGTTTATTGAGATGAAGTATGAACTTTGTATGTCACTGCTTTTTGCTATGAGCAATTTGGTTTTATTTAATCAAATAAATGTATGGTTTTAACTAATTATATATTGTTGATTATGTAATAAAGTATATATTTTTTCCATTTTTTGTAAACTACATGGTACATTTATCTAGAGCGAGTGCCTTAAAAGTTCCAATTAATCTTGTTGCATTATATATATATATATATATATATATATATATATATATATATATTGTTCTTTTGTAAAATGTATTGTTTTAGGCTAGCATGTCTGAAGGGATTTCCATCACTGAAACTATAAAACTCAAACACACCACCATCAGGATTTTCTGCTCTTTTAATGCTCTCTGGGAGCAAACATTGTGGCTCTGTGTCTCATCTCTTTTTAAGTGTGGAGTCAGCAACAGTTAAGCATGAACAGGCATGATCTGTATAAATACAATACTAAAAGGTTTCATGCAATTACTGGCCCATTTTCAGAGCTGGCTGAGGAGAGTTAGGGTTTATTTTGCAAGGTTTAAAATGTTTCCTTTAGATTTCCTTTAGAAATAAAGGATCTTCAGTGAGACATACTGTACATTCTAGCTGCCATATACTTGCATAAAATTCTCTGCTATCTATTAATCTGGCGTTTTAGAAACATCATTTACACCATCAATTCTGAGTGGCAGGGATTGCCTGCTATGCCCATTTCAACATCTACAATTATGCATATACTTGAGTTTAAGTATAAACAAACCCATATTGCAAAAAAAAAAATTTTAATTGCAACTTTTCGAAAAAAAAGATTGACTTTGACCCATAACATTAAAAAAAATTCTAGTGCAAAGAATTGCAAATTTGATAAATAAATAATAATAACAAAATACATTTCTGTAATGTGTTTTTTTTATGCGCATTTGCATTATTTTACACTAAACTAATTTCAAATAACCAAGATATAGTACAGATACCGTCTGTGTCGCTGCAATTGGTGAGAACATTAACTTGAATTTGGGTTTGTGCCTGTAAGAAGAGAATACACCTAGGGTAGGACACTGTTAACTAATTCTGTCATCTTAGAATGAAAAAAACTGAATTAAATAATCATCATGAAAGATGCAAAGAAGTCTGCTAAAAATCAATCAGAATAAAAATTTCTAATGAAAGAAGTTGGTTAAATATAGATTATTATCTTGTCTTTTCTAGCAAAGTTCTTCAATACAGCTATTCCTACTGTGAAGATAGAGGATTCACCTGAGGAAAGGGTATATAAATAAATAATGTATTTCCCAGGGAGCAAAGCAAATAAAAAACTGGCTTACACCTTCTATGTATGTAAGTTGAAGCAATAACACTGTATTTTCTGTTTGATGACAGTAAGCAACTGTAGATTCCTGCAGAGCTCTCATTGTGAACAGAAATGTTTTTAGAGTAGGTTATAATGGGTTTATGCAGTTGTTTGTTACCAACTGAATTATCAACTCCGCTACATGAATGATAAAAGTCAAGGATAAATTCATTATTTTTATTTATTTTGTTTTTATGTTTAGGTAAAATAGGTTGTGTTGAACTGATTGTTATATATGATACAAACATTAGTTTTCACATAGCCACCCAGCTTAGCCTTTTCTTACTTACTAAGTCTGGATTTCTCACACCCAGCTTTTATTAGGTACATTCAGTTTCTTCGCACTCAGAAAACCTAAAGAGACTTCTAACTGAGAGAGCAGCTTTTAGAGCGAACCCTTACATCGACCAAATGCACATGATTATATATGCCACATTTATTCCTCTGGCGCAGACAATAGTTTCTCACTCTTGCTTAGGTTCCATTCCTTACTGGAATGTGACACACATGTCTAGGTCTTTTTTGGTATTGGAACAGACACAACAGATATATTACACTGGGGAACAAATGGAATGGAAATTGAACACATTTTTTGTTGACTTCAATTTTTAGGCTTGTTTACACAAAATAGGTGTGCTGATTGTGAAAGTGCAGTTAGTTTTCTTCTATCACGTCAGGTTTTTCTCTACTGCTTATAAAAATGAGATTACTGGAGCGTGGATTTGGATAGGCTATTCATTTACACACAAGACAGTGTGGTCAGAGGTTGTGCGTTGCTCTAGAAAGTGAATAAGCAAATTTTTTTTCTACTTACACACGTATTTCCTTTCTTTCAGATCAAGTCATGTCTCTTCATTTTGTTATACCTGTGGCAGTTTCTCCATTCCCAGTCAAAGGGGAACATCAGCACATTTGTAGAGCAAGCCTATTTGGCATATTTCAAATTTAAACTTGGTGATCAAGATAAGTCTTGGGCCCCTCATAAGGTGTGCAAACAGTGTGTTGAGGGTTTATAGATATGGACAAAGGGAACATGTGATAAGATGCCATTTGTTATACCTTGGTTTGGTGAGAGCCAGGAGATCATTTCAGTGTATGTTACTTTTGTATAGTGAAAACTTCAGGATATAACAAGAAAAGTAAATGTAACATAAAGTATCCTAGTCTCCTATCAGATATACGCCCAGTGGCTTATTCAAATGAAATCCCAGTGCCGGTTTTCTTTACACTACTTTCTATTGAAGAACATGATATTGGTGATGAACTAGGGGACAACAATGATGAAGAGTTTGAAATTAAAGAGGACTATCGTACTTTCCAACCAGAGAAATTTCATTTTATGCAGTACTTTAGAACTGACAGTGGCTTTGTGTGTTGCAATAACATTCCTGGTTTATTGGAGGAATTGGGAATTCCAATCTTTAACTCAACTGAATGGCGACTATTTATTGATAGCTCAAAGTGAAGCCTAAAGTGTGTCCTCCTTCAGAATGGCAATATATTTGGGTCAGTCCCAATTGGCCATTCAGTTTCTCTTTGTGAAGAATATGCAGACATAAAGGGAGTCATTGAGTTGTTGCAATATCACCAACACAATTGGGTCATCTGTGTTGACCTTAAAATGGTACGCTTCCTTCTTGGTCAGCAATGTGGATACACCAAGTATCCTTGTTATCTGTGCATGTGGGATAGCAGAGCTTGTGAGAGGCTTTGGGTGGAAAGGAATTGGCCTCCAAGATCTGCCCTAAAACCAGGTGATCCAATACACTCTGTTTATTTGGCTGTTTGCTTAGAATTCAGCTTGTCTTGTAATTGACATTTTCTCAGCAGTTGTTTAGCATGCATGCACTAACACTATGTTGAATACATCAGCTAACTATAATTGTGCTTTTGAAATATGATCACCTAAATATACTATAACAAGCAAGTAAAACAAAAAAAAACATGCTCAAACTGCTTTAAAATACATTTACATTAACTGCACAATGCTAAGCTGAATACTGAAAAGCAGCATAGTAGTCTTTGAAATTACTCACTAAAGGTAGAAATTAATGACTGACAGCTTCACAGAGACCGTTGTTGAATTGCTTTCCCACCAGTCCAAATTATATTCTTAGAACTCTTCAAAATGAACAACAATCTTCCGCGTTCTTCTCACATTATACAGAAGATTCTCATTAGAGTGATTGCTGCTTTTCAGCCCAGTAGTTTGAGAATCTGTATCCTCAATGTGACCCATTTGTTACTTACGTGCTACTTTACCAGTTAATGACCCATTGAGAGTTGTAAAAGGTGAATATTTAATAAAATATGCACAAAGAGAAAACTGCATAGGTTTAGTGTCACTGGAAGAGTGAATGACGTACAGTGGACACATTTATATGGACATCTGCAGAGCTAAGTGTGTTACAAATGTTTAATTATCAGAAGCTTCTTTGAAATTACTGCAATGAAAAATTAAATTTTTTAAGTGAAAAAAACAACAAAAATTACTTATCCTTTAAAAATACTATTGAATACTATTAAACCTTCTATTTTGTTTTACTTTCCTACTTTCCATACTTTTTTTTGTATATTTACAAGCCACGTAAATTGCCCATTTTAAAGAATGACTTCATCATTGGGCCTGATTTATAAAGCTTACCAAGGCTGGAGAAGATACACTTTCATAAGTGAACCTTGGTGATTCTGCAAACCCATTTCTGTTTTGCTGGATCACCCAGTTTTACTGATGAAAATATATTTCTACAATATATTTTATTAAATCAGATCCAGAACCTTAACCTTGCCTTTAAAAAGGTCAAACACACAGGTTGTTTTTACAGCCTAAAACAACTTCTACAAAATACACCAGTGTTTCTCAACCAGAGTTCCATGAAACTCTACAGTCCTTACATACATTCAGCCTTGTGCACATTACCTACAGTCCTACAGTCCTTACATACATTCAGCCTTGTGCACATACCAGCTTGTTGACAGCAATAAACCATACCCAAATAGTGTGACAAATTCACTTGTAAATTCCACCAGGTTTCACAATGGGAGACACTTGTCATTTTATAAATAGAAATTTACCAAGGACCTTCATGGTAGGATTAGGTATTTTTTCAATGAAGGCTGCAGAATAAAAACTACTTTACTGAACTGAAATTGTGTGAACGTAAATCTTGTATGAGATTTCAGTAACTGGGTTCAGATCTAACTTTGTAGACATGAGAATAGCTAAAAATGTTCTGCTCACCACTTGTTTCTACATTTGTACATACCTTTTGTATTTTTTAATTTTTTTTATCTTTTATGTAATTTTTCATTGTTGTTATCTGAGATGTTGGATTCAAAAATAAAGTTTAAACTAAACTAAACATAGTTAGTTTAAAAAAATAGACAGGTAAGCGTGTGAAAAGAGCACAGTCTGCTTGATAGTTAGGTATTATTTATATTTTTTTTTTAATTTTTATCACTAAAAAGTAAACTGTTTGTTAAAAATATGTTTTTAGCCAGGATCATAAATTAAAAACTTTTTTAAAAATTATAAAGTTATGAAAACAAATAAAACAATATATAATCTATACCTCGCACACAAAATGTATGGTGACTTCTTCATAACTCTTATTATGTAGTGCCCGCCATGAACAATAGAAAATTGTCAGACGTTTTATAATGTTTTCACATAAAGTTCAAATATTTGACTGATTTTTTCAAACAAACAAAAAACAGAAAAACTATACATTGCCTTGAATCATATGTCCTTTCTTGTATTATTTTCTGATAATTTAATACAAATACATATTAAGTACAAAATGTTAGAAGTACAAGGACTAGCACATATCAGCACCTGGTTAACAATTAGGAATAATTGTTTAATAAATTCGCAGAGCTGAACTGGAGGTACAAAGCAAAACTGTCCTTTAACCACCTAGCCGTTATGCCCGTACGAAGGTCGGGCAAAAAAAAATGGCTAGGATGGTTAACCCCGTAATTTTGTCACATCCTT
>NC_092862.1:105715091-105750542 GCF_032062135.1 Pyxicephalus adspersus | reverse complement strand
GGACATATTTCTGTAAGTTACAGGTCTACAATTTAAAAAAAAAATTTCATGAAAAACAGTGGATCACTTTTGGTACAGAAATCTAGACATAATTAACCACCTGTAACGCTCAGGTGGTTAATTATGTTGCTTGACACCCATATGTTGGTCATTCTACCTGACATAGGTCTCTAATACAATATTACCTATAGTAACATACATGTAATGTCCCTCACACAACACAGTGTACACATCATGCCTTGTCTGTTGGCGTATATCTAAACACAAAACAAAAATGTAATATATTTCAGCTTACAATTCCTTAGGGTATTTGGGTTTTTTTAGTTTTTTTTTTCTCTTTTACCCTTACCTGCTTAGCATGTGAATAATACAGTTTTTGTCCCTGGGTAGTTATGCACACTCCGCAGCTGTATCTATGGAGGGAGCCATGGTTGTCACTTGCACCTTTTGCTTCTTCATCATCATTTCAAGCTGGGGAAAAAGAAGCTGTGGGCCGGTGGTCAAAACTGGGCAGAGCAACATATGCCTAGTGTTACCAGTTTGTCGTGCCATAGGAATCCAGTAACTCTCTAAAAAATCACCCTCCCCTTTACTTTCTTCCAACTTTCCAACGACCACCCATAAATATGTCCCATTTTTCCATCATCTTTGTATTATGCAAACTGTCTATTGCCCCTGTATTTTGACAAATCTTTTCAGTAACCACCCAAAAACATCTGGAAGGTTACTAAAAAGTGCTGGGTGGTGTGCCTAGCTTATAGGGGCTAAAGAGTGTTCTTAAAATCTGCAATATATTATTTGTAGTTTTTTGCATTAGTTATTATTTGATTGACATTGCAGAAAATAGTTTATTAAAATATAAATAAAATAAAATATAAATATTTAAGCTGTGAAAAATATGAACTATTTTATTTTAAACATAACTATATGAAACACAATACACTTTTATATACAATCTTAAAAAAAATAGCATCTGTTTTTAAATATGGATTTACTGTTGTAATATAAGATGAAAAGTTGTGTGACATTTTATAGTGCATTGAACAGGAACCTTTGTCCTTTTGATTATTTTAGAAAGAACTGGCAATAACTTTCTGCAAAACCACTCACCCATCTTAAATTTGCTGAAAAGTTAAGTTCAAGGGAGATACCCCAGGGTAACATAATAAAAATGCAGTCCTAAAATAATTTTGGAAGTTTCTATAAAACTGAATTGTGATATCTTAACAGTGGGTATATAAAATTTAGTACTGGGTAAAAGTGTCATATGAATAGCTCGGAAGAATGAAAAGCCTTGAGCCGGTGCAATCATTCACCTTTATGAATCAGTTAATCTGCAATTTTCATGGATGAGATGCAGGTTAAAATATTACTTACAGTTCTGCCAGTAACTCTTCTGGAGGAACACAAGCAGAGATGGTGCATTACAATACGTTTACAGCACATACTGCAGTAAATCTATGTTTTCCCTAATGTCCACTTTAGCTTGTTTCCAAATAACAGCAGGTTTACTATGCAGTTTTGCCTATTGTTGTGTTTTGTGTATTATATTGTATTGTTATAGTTTTGTTAACCTTTAAAATTACTGTTTTTCTGTTGTCACCTTTTGCATTTTAATATACATCTTTTGCATATTTCCTCATATTGAACCTGATTTAATAGGGTCTCAAAGAATGAAGAGGATGAACTATCATGGGAGAACATGGGTGATCCAGCAAACACGGAATTGATTTCCTAAACTATTAGTTGGTAAAAGATTGTAATGTTGGATCAGATTTATTCCAGGTTTACTGGTTTACCCAGGTTCTCCCAAAATAGTCTATCATCCCCAGTCATGGAGAGCTTTAATAAATCAAATCTATTGTAAGTGAGTAGCTCTAGTTCCTATGACTTCCTATAAAACTGATCTCTGGGAACAGTTACTCTTCCCCATGTTCAAAATACCAACATATTAAACAGTACATCCCAAACCCATCCAGCTAATCCCTCAAATATCTAAAATTGGTGTTTTTCTTCTTTTTCATTTCAGACTATGTCCGGTGCCTATGTAGCTGTCTGGTATTGTGATAATTTTCTGTTGAACCTGCTGCTGGGTTCTTTATATGACCCTGAGGTTTACAGCAGTGGCATGATATCACAATAGGGGGTGCCAACAAATGGATGCCATTGATAGCATTGGTGAAAGCAGACCTAGAGTGCAGCAGCAAATCACCAGATTCCCAAATTTGAATAGATGAGATGGATGGGAAGGAATAAGTTGGATTTATATTTTGCTAGGAGATGGGCTTTGGTCTTTTAACTTTTACCTGTTTGCCATTAACTTAAAAGAACATGCCAGGGTGCAGCCTGCCATCCTTATTCCTGCGTCACTATTTGGCAAGCAATTGACCTGGAAAAGACAGACAAGGACACCTTACAGATAAGTAAAAATGAAAGAAAATCTCTCATTTAAAGAAACACCTTGGCTGCCATTAGTGACCTTACTTCTGGCATGACCGTTATCATGTTTTGGCTTTCTAAGTTATTAAAGTCGTACAAGTATAAATATGAAGAATTCTGACACAGCTTGTGCTTAGTTACCATCCCAAAAATATAGAAACTTAACACAGTCAGATGACCAACATTTTTAGATGGAGGCTATTAAGATATTAAAAGAATGGATGTTATAGTATTTTTCTGACAACAGATGTTCTTTAAATTCAAGTATCCCACAGAGTATAAATATTCGTGCTGGATATGTAACCAATACATGACATCTGTTTAAAGTAACATGATTTAATTAAGAAATGCTGTATTTTTAGTCACAGTAAAGTCCCCACTGGGAGCATAGTACATTATGTCTACACAGACTAAACATGTGTACAGTATGGATAAATGAATTCATTTCAGTTAAACAGATTTCACCATCTGCAAAATTTGGCTCCAAATTTACTTTTTTTTCTGAATTATCTTTTTCTGTAAAAAAAAAAAATAATTTAGTGAGGGGGTGTTTCTTGGAACAAGAACCAGTCCAGGATAATTAAATAAAGCTAACCTTAGTTATCCTTATAAAGTAATCTTTTAAAGCCAATAAGTTCTATAAAATCCTAATACCATCATAGTTTTAAGATTCCCATTGACTTCAGTGCATTTTTTTCAAACTGTCAAAAATCTTCTGATTTTTGCTGTAAACTTACAACTTGATGAATAATATCTGTAAAATACCAATTTAAAAGATCCCATAATTTAAAATAATCACTAGAAGAAAAGAATAGCAAAAATAGAGCTCCTGATCTCACAGCTATAGACACTTTTGAAGAAGTTTATTATAATCCACAATCAGCTGCCTTCCTCCTGCAGTCTACAAGCAATGTGTTCCCAGACCTCCCCTACTTTGTGTCCTTTTCCTGGTACAAAAAAACTAGATTAGGATACCTGGAAGATAATGCGCAGACTTACAATGTGAGCATACTACAGACTTTAAAAGTGAATGTAAATGTGAGAAAAGGTGCTTTTCATGTGAAAGTGTTGCAATTTCAGCACATTCAATTAAACACAAAAAATCAATCATTTGAAAAAAAACACTGATATTAAGATAAACCACAATTTAGCTGGCTGGGGAAATATCATTTCCATGGCACCCAGTGTTGAGGGAAGGCAATGGGCCTGGTATGGGGAGGCAAAGGAGGGCAAAAACTAGCTGACTCTTGCTTTTCCTGTCAACCCAGGTTCTATGGCTATGTTTTTTATTTTAAATATTTTCAATCATGTTTTTTGAAGCATTTGTGTAGTTACCCTCCAAAGCAGCAGTGGCCAACCTTTTTGGTCCCGCGGACCATTAAAATTACTGGCTCCTGACCGTGCATGCGCAGGGAGTCAGTTATTATTTGAAGGGAAGGAACCTTCCCCATAGTGACGTCATAACGCCATGACCCCACCCACTCTGCTATGGCAGATCTGAGCCTGTAATGGGAGAGTGGGCGGGTTGTGTTGACAAACACAGCCCGCCCACTTCCCTGAGCCAGGGATTTTCACAGGGGACTTGGTCCGCGGCTCTGGCTGGTGCAGGGTCCATCTCCTGACCCCGCTCAGGGGTGCACTGATCAAAGCCACGGACCCCCAAAATCTGGGGGTCTAAACAACCACACACTATACAGTGTCCACATAATACATTAAAGGTTTTTGCTAGATCAATAGTATCAATGTACCCAAGACAAATTCATTGGAATACTGAGCTAAATTCCAGTGGAAATCCCACCCCTATCACTAAAAGAACATATTTGCAGGTTTTGTCACTTGGGATGTGTTCCAACATGTGCCCCTGACACCCCTCTCTTCCAATAATGTTGTTGGTCTTTGAATTTAATCATTTTTTTATTCGGACTGTTCTGCTTCCTGAATTTTTGGATCAGTTTCGATGAAAGGTTCTTTATATAAGGTTCTTCAAAAGATTACCTAATGATAATATGAAAAAAAAAAACAGAATAGAGTTAATGCTAAAAAAATAAGATTACAAATCTTCGTAGCTTTAATGAAAATGATTATAAGGTAAAATAAGTATTGATACTATAATAAATCATTAATCAAGCCTAGTGTAATCTTTCAAAGAATACAGCAAGTCCTCTCCTGTCCGTCCTTTACTTATTCAGTAAAATGCTAAACAGGAAGCTAAACCTAAAAATGCATGAGCAAATACAAAGCTATGTATGTATAAAAATTATATGGACATTGTTAACTGATTTGAATGTTTTTGAATTTGAATGTTTTTAGCAGAATCAAGTGAGATATTAGCCATGTATTAAATAATGAATACTTTATGTGGGAGGCACATTTGAGTACAATATGTGTCAATTATGAAATATTTAATTAATAGCAAAACAATTTTCAAATTCTACAACTAATAGGTTAAAACAAATATTCACCTCCTGTTTACTCATAAACTAAATGAAAGAATTAACTTATTAGGATTCTTTTGAATAAACAAAATAAGGGAAGCAAGAGACCTGTTTAATATTACTGACATTGTTTTTCAGGCATTTCCTTTGTAAACAATTCATTCCAACAAAGCATCAAATATTAACTGTGTACACAAGAGACTTTTGTTTCTACCTGGCTAAGCTCTGAATCATTTACAAGGACTACAGTTGATCACAAAAGAACACAAAGTGTAGGCAAGCACAAATAATGAACTACACTTTATGCTCATTTTTGATCCGCTAAATGTGCCATTTAACATTTGTTAATATCTGTTGAATACTTGCATTAAATAGCGTTCTAATTCTACCAGAAAGCCAATAATCTCTTTGCTCTCTGTAACAAAATGACAGCATGTGGCTGGGCTTCATATAAGTCCCAATTAGTCTCATTAGCTCTGTCCATAGATACAGTGCACATAGAGCAGAACTAAACAAAAAATTATACTTACCTTTAATCCTGCAGGTCCCTCGATGGCGCTGGTCCTTCCTGTGATCCAACCCAGGCTGTCCTGAAATTCCTCTTCGTCCAAGCGCAGAGGAAGTGCTGGCGCTGCCATCTTCAGACCTCTCTTCTGTTTTCTTCTTCTGTCTTCTTTCTTCGTCACCCGATCTCACACTATGCAGGTGCGGGATCGGGTGACATAGCCGCTATGAAGGGGAAAAAAAAGAGAGCTGATCTCACTGCGTATGCGTGAGATCGGCATCTCTTTCCTCTAGGAGGAACAATGCCCTTTCTGTGCATGCCCTAATCTTGGGCAGCCAGAGTTTTCGGGGATGCGTGATGTAAGTATACCGGGAGGCTCTGTGCTGCAACAATCAAGACTTAAAGGGGTGGCAGGATTACCAGGAGAAATGAACAGCAAAATAAACATGGGTACATTTGAGATAAAAATAGCCATTTCTGCAATAGCAAATTTTTAACTAAATTACTGAGGAATTTCAATAATACTCCTATTTCTATTTGTTTGCATTGAAGGTAATGATTTATTAAAGCTCTCCAAGGCTGGAGAGGATACACTTTCATCAGTTAATCTGGGTGATCCAGCAAAAATGGAATGGATTTCTTTCAAGTCATTTGCTTTTTGCTAGCAAAAATGTTAAATTCTGTAGCAGATCCATTTCAGATTTCCTGGATCACCCAGGTTCACTGACAAAATTTAATCCTCTCCAGCATGAAGTGAAACTATTAAAGTATATAGGCTTTTACCGCATGTCATGTTTTTTAAGCCCATTAGCACTATCCATTTTAATGTGTAAACTTTACAGTAAGAAATATATATATAAGTATATGTATATATATATATATATATATATATATATATATATATGACGCTTTTCATTGCAGATGAGGGAAAAACTGCCTTAAAGTTTAACATATGTGTGGTCTCCTCTGCTGTCAATAATACGCTTTACGCCTTTCCTCAACAGTGGTGGGCCACCTAATTGAGAAATAGGGCCTCATTCCCATAACATGTCCCCCAAATAGTTGTGGGGGTTTGCAGGGGAAACTAAATGGAGTCTGAAAGGCCCATTTAAAAAGGGGCCTCCAGATGCATGAGGTATGACCCCCTACCCATTACCAGAAAAGTTTTAATAGTAGACCCAATACTAGACTTAGAAGTATTGATTAAGGTTTGTAAAAATAGTTATTGAAAAAAATTAAGTTCATTTATATCTGCAAAATTAAATCATTCATTTTAAGGACCAGAATTGTAAATTCACATCAGTCTCCATTAGCACAAGCGTTATTAAAATGACAAACCATGGCAGGCATATCATTTGCCCAATTTGACTTTATTCATAGAATCTGCCTCAGATTATGTGGGTGAAAAAGTCATTGACAGGGCTTGTTACCATTTGTAGAATCCAGTGTGGAAAGTGACAATAACTAATGCCACAGATAAACATCTCATTGATGGTTTCCAAAGCAAATTTCAAAAATGTATATATTATATAATATATATATAATACAATTATATATATATTATATAAGGATTTCTTTGTATTGGACTCAATACAGCTCTTTTGTATTGAGTTCAATACAAAAAGCGATTTAAATTTCCCGCCCCGCCTCCCGCCCGCACCGACGCATGCAGCGACGTCACCGGGAAACCCAGACGCATTTTGCAAAATCTTTAAACCCGAACCAAGGTCGGGTTTAATGGTCGGGTGGTTAAATCAGGCTCAATTTTAGTGACAATACTATTTTCAAGGGCAATTAAATTAAAAAAGTTGGCAGACGTTTTAAAAATGTTTTTTCCTGACTGTAACTTAAACTTCGGTTGTTAAAAATCCACATTAGTTTCACTTGACATGGTCCTACAAGTTCCTGTGACCTTCCTTTAGCAAGTTTGGTGACAATACCATGTTCAAAGATTTTGCCAAAACCTTAAAAAGTTGTCGGCCATAGATTTCAACACAAAAAGTCTATTTTTATTAAATTTTGTGGTATTGAGATGAAATCAGATGGAAACAAAATTGGTCCCTTTCATTTATCTCTAATCCCCAGATGATATCCTTATTAAAAAAATAGTTGTGGTATGTACTATGAGCCTCCAAAAAGACCTGTATTACAGTTTAATCCAACAAACAGCAAACAAACACAGAAAAGTGTGAATCTAGCCAAAAACCTCACTGGGAAAAAGTTATTTTTTTGTTATCCGCTTTCACAAAAACATCTAACAACAATAGAACCATCTATTTTTTGTTTGTTTTTTACCATGCTCAGCTTATCTATTTCATTTGAAAAAGAATACAATATGATGATCTCATTTATTTTCCTCATTTTCATTAAAAACTTGCAAATGACACACTTTGCCCAGCAGTAGGTAAAATGGGACTTGTAATGAGGGATTTGTTCTTTCTTCTTCATGATGTTGACACAAGAACAGTTCACACATAATTAGATATGCGTCAATGATGGATGGCAATTTACACGCACAAAAAATTATAATTCACGCAAGGAAAAAAGATACAATTTTTTAGACTGAAATTATAGTATGCTGTATAATATGCCTTGTCATTTGCAAAATTGTCAATCTTTTATGCTTCAAGAAAACAATGTATGTATCGAGTAACGGTAAAATGAATGAATTAGAATGGATTTAAAGTATCAGCAAATCTAATTCACAAGCAGGCTTTTACTTAAAATAGAGAAGGGTAAAAATAGTTCCAGAAACTCAAAAACTTCTGAAGAAGATATCTGGACTAAATAAAACTTGCAGGTGTTAGGAATTTATTTAAGCCAGACATAATCTGGTTGATAAAAATAGTCACCAGCAAAAATATTAGTGCAAGAGTTATTAGACACAGGAGGATATAGTCACAAAACTATTCTTGTTATTATTAATAAACAGGATTTATATAGCGCCAATATATTACGCAGCGCTGCACATTAAACAGGGGTTACAATTGACAGACAGGTACAGACAGTGACACAGGAGGAGAAGAGGACCCTGCCCAGAAAAGCTTACAATCTAACAAACTAATATATGCCAGTGTGATGCATGGGTGCATAAACCACTAGGTGCTGTATGGTGCAGTAATGGCATTGAATGGCAAAGGATTGCACACGGATCTCCAGATTTATTCCCAGAAGCAAGGGGATAGGTGAACATGAGACTTGTGTTCTCCAATCTATTAGCTTGCTATCCTGAATGCAGAAGCAAATGATAAGATTAGAATTGACCTGGTGCAAAAAGTGTGCATTTCAGATTTGTGTACTAGGCCTTAAAATTACCTGCAATCTCCACCTCTACTGTCCCCCCATTTTTCCCTTCCCCCCACAATGAGATAGAGTGGCTTTCTAAAGAAAGTATTCTCCAAAGTTCTTCATGCACAAGCCATACAGGAAGTGTGTTGAAGTAAAAAACATTGCCTTTTTGCATGCAGAATCATTTCCATTTTTTTTATTTACCCTATATACTGAAATATAAATCAATATAACTATAATATAATCGAGGCACCTACTTTTACCTGTATCAACCTAGGGCAACAAATATGACTGTTAACATTTTAAACAGTAATCAACAGAAATGCCAATAAAATTATTGTGAATACATACATGCAATGAGACTATTAAAGCTCTCCATGACTAGAGAAGATAGACTTTCATGGGTGAACCTGGGGGATTCAGCAAAACTGAAATGAATTTTGTTCAGGATTGAAGACATTTGCCAACAATTAGCAAATGTCTTTAAAGAAATGAATTCCAGGTTTGCTGAATCGCCCAGGTTCACGCATCAAAGACTATCTTCTCTAGTCTTGGAGAGCTTTATTATATCAGGGCCATTTAAGAGGAAATAATAAAATAACATGGGCTAAATCTATATATTTTTTGTATTTGCTTGTACTCTTGAGTTGGCTATAGTGGCCCCCTTGCTCTCAAATTATATTTTGTGCATTAGTAGATGGTGCTGTGTCGTCATGTAAAGTGTGTAACAAACTTTAAGTATGTCCCTAATGTTACACGAGAACACAGCACTATTTAGTTGCGTAAACAAAGTAAAAGCCAAGATTCTTTATCTAATACAATTGTTCAGTTTAAAAAAATCTTTGTTTATACTCGAGTATATATAATGTATTTATAATGTATATATTATTACCATTCCCCTTATCCTGACATTTAATACTGTCCAGTAACAAAAATTGTGTTGCCACGGCAGCCATTGGGCCATACAGTAAGTATTTTTTCTAAAAGTTGAAAAAATGGTTTTAGGTAAACTTTTTGGAAACAATTCATACAGGAGATTATTATATTATAAAGGAGAATTGAGATTTCTCTTTGTTTTATTTTAAAAGGAACTACATAAGAATGAGCTGGAAATCAAATCAGCAAAGTAAGATAGGGCACTGCTCTTAGACTTGTATATCTCTACACTGAATGATAAAATGCACACTAAAACCTATTTTAAAGTCACAAATAGAAATGGATATATTACATTATCAAGTTGTCACCACACTAAGTGGTTATCAAATCCTAAAGGGGCAATTTATAATGATATATTAAAATTGTGACACTCAAGAGGATTATCTTATACAAGCTAATGCACTGAAGGAAAGATTTGAGAAGAAAGGTTATACATGAGAAGAATTAAAAAAAAGAAATTCGGGAAGAGTTGTATGGAATGATCTGAATTGTTGTCAGATAAAGATAAGAGTGAAGATAACAAAGAAAAATGTAGTTTTGTTTTGGATTATAATGTCCAATACAAGTACACTGAAATCAGGAAATATTGGCTGATGTTACTGAATAATAAGATTTTGTATCCTAAACTCCCAAGTTAACCAAAGTTTATTATTGGAAGCCCACACTGAGATATAAATTGCACAGAATGTGATAAACCCACAATTTTGGAATAAAGTATGTATATCTAGTAGTAGTTAGTTACATTTATCTGGAGTTGCTTTTGTAATGTTGAAGAAGTTTCCCAAACTATTCAAGCTGCTTTTTCAGTTCTAAAAGTGTAGGAAATACCCCAGCATTTATATCCACCCAGCAGAAACACCTTTATCCAACCATCATGGAATGTAACACTTCATATTGATTGCCCAAGGTATGGGGTTTATGAAAATAGCATAGGCTCATCCTTGGTGTCAGGAAATCTGCATAGATGTTAAAACTTCCAATTACATGCCTGAAGATTAGAAATGTTGTAGAAATGCAGGAGTAGTGATTCATAACGGCACAAACCCCTGTTCAGATTTAGTTGTTCTAATTTCTGTAGATTATTTTATGCCTCTTGTATATCAGTTGTCCTCTCTGTCCATACATGCACCTCATGAGCTCCCTCATATATACATGTTTTAAAACTGTAGGGAATATATAGATTGCACACATAGAAAAGGTAATAAAGTATTTAGATTATCACTCACACCCAATTCCTCAGGGAAGGAATATTATATCAAACCCCTTATGTCATGTAAAAACCACAGTATGTCTGCAGATTTAAAAAAAAATGTAATAAAGATCCACATGAGTTGTATTTGTCCATTCATTGCTTCTTCTCATTTGGAAAAAGGTGAATTATCCTATTGTAGTAAATTCACGTTCATTATATTCTGAGATAGGATTATAAAATTACCATCCCTAATGCACAAAAGTGTCAATCATCCTTTCAATCATTTGCAAGCATCCCACTTAATTTTTAAATAACATGTATGCTGTGGAGCTTCTCTGAGTGAAATGACTGTAAAATGCTGTTTTACAGTATATGTTGCTACCATATAAATACATAATAATACATAATGCATTTCATAAAGTGGCTGTAAAATGATTATCCACTTATGATATTGGTAGAATTGTTGGATGCATGGAGAAATCAGTTGGGCAATATAGTATCCTGAATCAGTTTTTCTCGTTGTTTACGTTTTTACTGTTGCCATTACAAACCTTCCATATACAGAAATCAAAATCTGCACTAAAATAGCATAAAAAAACATTACCTGACACCAGTGGTAGAATGCACAAAATAATATAGTAAAGCTTGCTGTTTTTAACAGAGGGGGACCTCCTAAAGCGCCCATAGTGACATGATTAAACACACGTTGTACTCTCATCACATATTTGTAAATGATCCCTTTCTCTAAAATTTTGTATGTTTCCCAGAAAAACCAAATGAGTTCCACACAAATTGAATTTCATGAAATTAAAACTACAGTGTAAGCTTTTCAAAAGAAAAACCATGCCATTTCAAATTCAAATGGTTATTGGGTGATGTTAAGTTTCCTCAATTGTGTTATTAGTAAACATAAAATTGCAAAATCCCAATCCAAGTGCTTTTTTCCACTCTCAGATAAGACTTGAAGGCCTATAGAGACATTTTGAGATAATATTCATCAATTCTAATTATCTTTCACGTAGAGAAGCCGAGTTTCTACTTTTCGTAATTAGCATTTAGTAACCTGAAAAAGATGAAAAAAGTTGCTTAGCAGTCTGCTTTTAATTGGTAATAAATAGTTCTCTGCTTTCTTTGTATCCCTCCTTGTTCCTTTATGAGACATAAAGGTTTTATTAGAATTTTTTTTCATATCTGCAAGAAAATGCCTTTAGAAAAAAATAGATGGATGCTCGGGCATACAGAAAAATCTGGAGTGTGTGGCAGATCACAGAAATATAGTAGGAGTAATTCACCCTTGTTATAAAAAGTTTTAGATGTGCCAAATTAGGTAGAAAACATACAATGTGGAATAATTTAAAATCTGACATTATAACACACAGTAAGGTAAACAGAGGTAAAAAATATTTTACATCTTTAATGTAATAATGAAGTTTGGATGAATTTCATAACCCCATGGTAATTACCAAAAACATTTATATAGCTGTACATTTGAAAGAAGTGGATATTTTTTCTTTTTTAAAGACACTTCTCTATACCAACAAATTATTACATATTTAAGCTTTTAATATATTTCATTGCAGCATGTTTTAAAAGTGTAATCAAAACCAACAGTACCAGATCTTAAAACCATAAAAATATTAATTATCTCAAGATTATATACACTATTGTGATTTAATGATCATTATAAGATCTAGGACCTTTGCCTTCATAGCATAAACAGGCATATCTACATAGTTGCACATTGAATATACCAACTGACAACTGTCCATAGAAATATGTTAAGTCTCTTGTAATGGATTGTGCTCATCTGCATTTGCTTCTCATTGACAAGACTTGGTATAGACATTCGAAAAATATATAAACAGAGCCTAAATCAACTATCATCAAAGTGTATAGTTGATAGGGACAGGTATATTATTTTGGTCAATATTTAGGACTGAAAAGAAAATTGATTTTTCAAAACTTTAACATGGACACTCATTAATTTTAAACATGCCAATTGGGATGTGGGTACATCTTTTGGTACATCTCACTTTTTTTCTATGCTTGACAAACAATATACATAACTGTAACAATATCAAAGTAAAGTTCTTTGCACCCTGATAATGGTGCTGT
This sequence comes from Pyxicephalus adspersus, assembly GCF_032062135.1. Lineage (NCBI taxonomy): Eukaryota > Metazoa > Chordata > Amphibia > Anura > Pyxicephalidae > Pyxicephalus > Pyxicephalus adspersus. The sequence goes on along the minus strand of NC_092862.1, from coordinate 105,737,632 downwards.
TGATGATTACTAAATATATTTCTGTTGTTTATGATTATGATCTTTACTGGTATTCTAGTATTCAGAGATTTACTTTTTAGCTATATAGATATACTCAAAATGTTTTGTTCTTGGATTACAGAAAGGGATGATGACCAGAAAGTCAGTTTTGCAATGGACATCTGGTTTTCACTTTTCCTTGTTCCTGGTTTACACTTTACCTGGTTTTCACTTTACATTTAGCTAGCTCATCCTCTGTGTAGTAGCTATTCACTGTGTACAGTATCAATAGGGAGCCTATTGTAGCACATTAATTAGGTTGGGGACTGCTTGTCCTCCCTTCTTTTTTTTCTTCTTTTTGACCCCTTACTCTCTGTTTCTCTCTTCTTTGTTTCTTTTTCTCGCCTTAAGACACTATCTGATACTCTTCTTCAAGTAACATGGTTCAATGCTTATGTTACCCTTGACTATAAAGCCCTATAAATTAAGTCCTCTCTCAGGGGTTCCTCAAGTAGCCCATCATGAACTTTACTTAATGCAGGCCACTTCCTATGCTACATTGAGCTCTTTGTTCCATGTATTGTAAACCCAGTCCATTCTTCCATATTGCTGAGATACCGCTTCTGTATTCTTTAGTTCTTTTTTTTTTCTGGAATTGTGCCATGTGTTTATAACGTAAGATGGCTTTTGTCTAATACAAATATTTAAAAAGAAATTGGGTACTTTTTTACTAATACTATTTTTTCCCTGTGATGGCCATGGGGGGTTGATGGTTGAAATCTCGAGTCTGTTCATGACTTTCAAAAATACAATCATAATATTAAACATAAAAAATAATGCTATCACTGATTCATATTTAGCCTTTTCCATTCTGCTTTTGATGCTTTAGCAGCCACAAAATATTTTTCAGTCTTGTCTTTATCCTGATTATTCCTCCCTCACTCAGGATTAGCTTTATAATATTTCAGCACTTTCCTTACAATGTCAATTTATAAACAATGCAATATATAACAGCAATAAAAAAAAGAAAAAAATGATCCTCCACCAGCATTTTCAGAAGTTACACTTGTTAAATGTAGATGTGAAGGAGTGCCTGACCTTTCATGCTTTTGCTAGTTTTCAATAAAATGAAAAAAAACATTAATCAGTGTACATGTAGCTGTCCTCCATGAGAAAATAACTGAAACATTAAAACAGACAGTAGATTGAGCCAACAATTTCCTACTCTTTGTAGTTTGACTCTGCTATTCTAAAAATTGTAATGTAGAAAAACAGGACATAATTTGTTATTAGCCTAATCTTTTAACCACTTTTAAAGATTTTCCTATGAAATCGTCCATAGATATGTTAAAACGTTTGTCCCTCCTAATGAGGATAGAAAATGGTAGAACCAGAATCAACTAGTAGCAAACTTTGTGGCAGGAGTGACACAAAAAATAATACCAGTGTTTTCGCATATTTCCAACTGATATCCAAATTCTTATCGGGATTCCTTATATGCATATTTAATGGGCTTTTATTCTAGAAAATGATTCTAGTACCCATATAGCACAGTATCAGCAGCCACCATTGCGGAGTCTGCATTTAACATTTTGCAGACAATTTAGGAAGAATCAGCCAGCTCAGCAGAAGAGAACCGCTATAAAATTATTCTGCATCTACTTTCAGTTCTGGTTACTTAGGGATCTCGTCACAAGATCAAATAAACAATATATACACTATCATATTACATCACAAACACCTTTCTTAGACAAAAACATGTACGTCTTTAATTGTTTTTCTATACAACACAAACCATTTTTTAATATACAAACATTGAATTGTTAAGAGATAAAAAATAGATTTTTCTGTAAATCTTATCTCATTGAACAAGTGTCCAAAAAACATGTTTGACGCGTTTCACAGACAAACTAGTCTACTTCCCCACAAGGATTACTGGGCATAACACATAAGAATCAAAAGTTTGAAACAGATAAATTATCTAAAAGATCGAACCCTTCCCTGTAATTCTGATAATTTAAATGTTTAAAATCATTGGGATGTGGGATCTGAAATTTTAAGACTTTATATCTGATATGCAGGAGTGAGTTTGATATTCTTAGGAGTATAATTATATTTATTTTCACCCAATATTTACCCAATGTTTACACAAAATGTATACATTTTTTTCACATGGCATTCATCTAGAAAATATGTAAATTGACTTTTACATGTGATTCATACAATACATTATTAGACTCTAACGTGAAAAATGTGTAAATTTGGTGTAAACATTGGATGAATCTTGGGTAAAACACTATTTAAACAGATTTCTTAGCAGCAGTCTACTGTTGTATAGTACAGTGCCTTGGCAGGTTGATATGTACCAGTAAAAGAGTTCTGGTACAATGGTGAAGATCTTGCAGCATTTGACAGATTAGCTTTGAGTAGTATGATTGGCTGGCATGAGAATCGAGTGTCAGTCCAAATGATGCAGAAAGAATGCTAACCAGCTACACACTGAAACCAATTGGAGTAATGCTAATAATGACCAAAGTTTGTCTGCGAGTGACACCAAGGTGAGTGTACTGATTATCTTAAGATTTGCTGAGCTTTTGTGAAGCCAAAAATGAAGTTAATCTTTAAGGTAGGCACCAACAAAGTGTTAGCTTTCTGTTCTTTTGTGCTGAAATTATGCCCCTGTTTGAGATTCTTGCTGGGTGCAAAGTATTTAGGGCATGTTTTGTAGTCAAAAGAATGTAGCAAATGTGAAATATGTTACAGAATATAACTGGGTTTAAAGTAAAGATAACAAAGACCGTTGATCCAGGAAACATCCGATTGCCTCATGGAATCAGGAAGGAATTTTTTCCCCTGTTGAAGCAAATTGTACGAGGGTTTTTTGTTTTTGCCTTCCTCTGGTCCAACTATGTCCAATGGGTTTTTCTTTATCTGGGATATGTTTATTTCCCAAGTGGTTAAACTTAATCGACTTATTATGTCTTTGTTCAACCTGTCCTACTATATAACTATGTGTTCTGTAAAAGCAGTGAATAATAATCATAGCCTTTAAATACACAATTACTTTTGAACTTAATGCAGCAATGTACACCATTCACCTTATCTCTCTTCAGTGTACCAAAGGGGGACTATAGTGTGCTGTTATTTCTTATGATTTAGAAAATTATTATCATGCAGATGACTTATACATATTTATATTAGAGCCCACCAAAAAAAAAAAGTGAAAGTATGTAAGAATTTTTGTAATGCAAAGGCACAATATAACCTATGAATATTATGTTTAAGGCTTTCCAACATTAGGAGTAAACTTTTTAAACTAATGGTACCTTAGGAATTCACAAAGCTATTCATATTTTATTAATATCTTATCAATTAACTTTTTATACTTTTTATAAGCAATCTATATGTAAAACAGTAAAATAAAAAGTTGTTTCCTGTTTGAAAAAGTTTAAGAAGCATGGCAGCTCCAGTATAATGGGGCAGTTGGTAAAATAAACAGAAACATTTTTACAAGTATCTCTATGAAGGGTACTGTACAAGCTTCCAATATTTTGAATGGCAGATCTACTATTGCTGTTAAGCATGTAAAAGCTTATGCAGCATATATCAAAGTTTAGCTAATAGCAGTTAATCACATTTAAGTGGATTTGTTTACAAGTATTTAAAGCTTCATACAGATGATTGTCTCTGGACTTGATCGTTTGTGATCATTTTAATAAACATTGAACAAGCAACATATGAATACTAGTGTTGGTGTTCGAATTCGGGTTGTCCTTATATTTGACCCAAAAATGGCTGATTCGGGTAGACTGGACCCGAAAACAAAAGAGATTTAACAGTAAAAATAAAAAATACAATTAAAAAATGTGTTAAAAAAATTGCTAAATTTATTTATTGAGTGTTTGTGTTTATTTACCTATTTTTTTTTTTTACAAGTTATCCTACAATGACATGATATGTCTTACTCTGTAACACACTTCCTAGCATAGTAATATTATTAAACAGTTGTTACATTTTTCTTTTATCCACTGCAAGAAAAATGTAACAAATGTATTATATTACTATGCCTGTTACAGAGTAAAGCTGCGTACACACATGCAATTCTTGTCGTTGGAAAGGATCTTTCACGATCCTTTCCAACGACAAAGGACTACACGATAATGTACATACAGCACCGTTCTGCTCTATGGAGAGGGGAGGGGGAAAACGACGAAGCGGCACCCTGCTGCGCGTTCTCCCCCTTCCCTTGCATTAGGATTGCTCGTCGTTCATCGTTCGTGGATCCGCCAGGACAGATCCACGGACGATGAACGATGCCAACTGTACACACGCCAGATTCTTGCCCGATATCTGGCCGATGCCGATTATCGGGCGAGAAAAATCTGACGTGTGTACGCAGCTTAAGAGATACTTGCAGGCCGGGCATCTTCTCAATGACTGCAGCAGAGTCTGCAATCATTGAGAAGATTGTGCGAATTAACCTGTAGTGCCCCGGGGATCGTAGTGGAACTGCAGAGTTCATCTGCAGTTCAGTTCCCATGGTCACATGACCGTGAGAACTTTGTAGTCACAGCTGTTACTGCAGGCGATTCCCTGGGCACTGCAGGTTAATTAACCTTTAGTGCCCCGGGGATCATAGTGGAACTGCAGAGTGATCCCCGGGGCACTACATGTCGCTGTTGCAGTCCTGTGGTATGTGTTCCTGGATAGAGGTTCTCTATCCAAGAACACAGGACTCCCTGTGTTCAATGGAGAAGGGAGGGGAAACACAGAACTCCCTATGTTCAATGGAGAAGGGTGGAGAAACGATAAGCATGCATCCTGTTATGCTCTCCTCTATAGAAATGCACAGTGCCACAGCAGATTGATGAACAACATCAGGGGGCCACAGTACACATCTCGGGTGACTATTATCAGCGTCAGACATTTCAACAATCATTTAAGTGGCCTTTTCAGTTAAAATAAGTGTTGAGAATTGCCTCAGCATTTAAACACAACTCATGTGTCATCCTAAATGAGTCAGTGTATCATGACATGATTCAAAGCAGATGTCAATTGCCTTGCTCTGAGACAGTCATGTTCATTTATGTACTGTCATGTACTTTAACAGTCAGCATCTGCCTTGCTAATTTCATGGCATCATGGTTATTTGATAAAGGTGACCAATTCAAATGATCATCAATGTTGAAATTACTTCTGGGATAAGCTCCTAACATTCATTTGAATTTAGGAATCCACTTGGATGATTTGTTCTTTAGGACTTCTAAATAAGTACAATAAAGGTAATTAACTATCATCATTGAGAAGAGTGTGCGATTCCCGAGGCACTACAGGTTAATTTATCCTGAATTTATCTGTTTATTCCTGTATAAAGTTTATTTTGTTTTGTCCAGAAAGCTATTTCCACCTAATAAATATGCAAGATAGAAGTTTTAGACAAATGTTTGAACATACTACATTATGTATGATTGGATCATGCTATGCATGGTCCAATACACTATTGCCTTTGCAAAAGGTAAAGCACATGTTGGTGTGCCACATACCCCTGTAATCCAACAAAGCATTAAACATGAATCAGATATTACGTAAGGTGATAGAGATTATGCTCATGAAGAACCTCCCCTCTATTTTACATCAAATGGCTAATAAATTTGAGATTAACTGATTCTATTGAAATTATTTCTGAGCTCTTCTGAATATATTAACTAGCTTGCCTCTCTATGACAAATTCCCTTCCTACCTGTTGACCTATATTGTATGATCTGTTTAATTCTGATTATATTTTTGCTTTGTTTGGTCCAAATCTTATACTTGTATCATAATGTAGAATTTTGGTTTTGCTGTCCTTGACCTGGTATAATCTTGTTTTATTGACCCCTCCTCATTGTATGCTTCCCTGAAAAACCTGTCAAAATAAAGAATGTTATGTAAAAAAAAATGTACCAGTTAGACTTTATCTATTTGCTGTGGCCACGGCTATACCATCCTTTAATCAAAAAAAAGAAAAAAACTTTATGGCACTTTTTACCATTTTGTTCTTTGTATTAACTAATTTTTAATTGAAAGCTTGGAAGCTCTCCATGGATATTGAAATCCCATAAAAGATAAATCTTCATTTTAGAGAAAATAAATCATTATTTTATCTACACTTCATTAATAATGTTTGTGCAGTCTGAATAAAGCTATGGCTGGCAGTGTTGATGTTGCCACTGCTTCTTAATTACTTAATGATCAGCATTTTGCAAATGTTCTGATCTTGTCAATATTTGCTTTCTCCAAAATATGCAACCTGTTGCTTTCAATTAAGTGGTAACTTTCTCATTTTATAGAGAAAATATAGTTTGGGAGCTGGAGAAGTAACTTCACCTATACCAAAAATTCATAATTTGGATAATTATGAATTTCCTCTCGCTGCTGTTCTTGATTGGCGAGTATGTACACAAAATAGTATACAAGTAAATAACAACATTAACAATGACAGCATGAACCACCACAGGCTTTTCTAATAAATGTTTTCCTTGTGCTTCTTCATAGCTGCAGGGACCAAAGAAGTCAAATAAGAAAATTTTACAATGTGCCTTACATCCAGCTGAGACGTATTGTCGATAGAATAAATGCTACTTAAATTGAAACAAAAGAACAGATAAGAGGATGCAGAATAATTTTTCACAGAGTACTCTGATACCTTATGCTCATACTTTTATGACACATCTGTTTAAAATACTGAACATTGCAGAGCATTTCATTTATGGTTCTCATAAAAGTGTATGTTTGTCAGCAGGATTACAGTGTATACTATGCACTTACCTTCCTCTTTGACATGGCGACACAGTTTTGAATTCCTATTTTATAATGTTAACACTGCCTGTTTCATTTCCTATTGCAAAGAAAACCGACATCTCCTTATTCCCAACCTCATCATCTGCATAACTCTGTGCACAGCCAGAGAGCACCAGAAATTACAGGCTTATACAATTCCTTGCAAAATCAACAGCTATTTTCTGCAATTATCAAACAGATATAAACAAAACATTTTAAATGGTATATTTAATAGATCAAAAGGTTTATTGTTAGGGTTTCCAAAACTATGTTCAGACTAGCGAGGTGAGGTTTGCATGTGTTTTCTAGTCTTACAGCCCCCATCAGGTGAGATGCTAGGTGTTGTGTCCCATAGGTAATTAATAAAGATAGCAGCATAGTTCATTACAGCCTACCTCTATCTAGTGTAAAAAATTTTAGGAACCAGCAAAGAGGTGGGGTGGGGGGGGGCGAGCAAATGGCAAGGTGCAAGCAGTTTCCTTAAGGTTTTAAATGACTCCATTCCACTGGTCTAGGCCTACGTACACATGCTAGATTTTTGTTGTGGGAAAGGATCTTTCACAATAGTTTCCAATGACAAACAACTCAAATATAATGATAAGCGCTGTATATGAAAAGGAGCGAGAGGAACCCCGCTGTGCTCTCCTCCCTTCACTTGCATTGCGGTCAATCGTCTTCTATCATTCATGGATCCGCCAGGGGCGATCCATGAACAATGTCGGATGGCCGCTGTACACATTTCAGATTCTCGTCTGAGACTAGCCATGCGACTTGCATTGGCCGTGAATCATCTGATGTGTGTACATAGCCTTAGTTTTATGGGTAGTGTTGGTAAAATTTACCTCTGTCATTGACTTCAATGGAATTTAAATTCAGATATGAATCAACCTGAACATTGGAGTCAATTCAAACTGTCAGCAAACCTAACAGAAGCAAATTCTAACACTAATTGGGAGATTTTCCCTCCTTACCTTATTTATTTATCCTTCAAAAACAGCAAGACCCCAACAGTCTTTTATCTTCATAAGTCACTATTGTCTGTCTAGAACACTGCTAATATAAGCTGTTATATTTGTGTGATATTATATTCATATAATATTGTCTCTGCAGATTGCAGCAGAGGCTGGGTCTCCTTACTAGGGACGTTAGGATTGTTTGTGATACAGAAAATATGTTTGCAAGCTTGGCTTTTTCCCATTATTGAGAGGCCTGTTCCTTATGGCTGGAATCATATCCCCTAAAGTTTTATTACACATTTACAGCATCTGAAGTTCATGATATACAAACACCATGAGTTCTCAGTATAAATTTACATATCTACATTATGTTCATCAGTTTTCAAATACAGGTAGTTCCTGGGTTACATACAAGACAGGGACTGTAGGTTTGTTCTTAAGTTGAATTTGTATGTAAGTCGGAACAGGTACATTATTTTAATAAATGCAATTAGGACAGATGTTTGTCTCAACATATTATTAGGCAGTGTGGTGTCAGTTACTGTATAAAATCATGACTGCGAGTTAATCACAAAGCAAAAAAAAAAACCTTTATGGAGCCTAGACATTCATTAACTTCTGGAGAAAGCTGTGCTTTGATTTGCAAAAGAAACAACTGTTGAGTTTGTCTTGGTCATTAAAGAGTTACAAGAGCTTGCAGAACAGCTCAGACATCTTCTGCAAGTCATGAACCCCCCCTCTCCCCCCATCAAACCTCTGTCCTGCAGGGAAACCCCGTTCATATCTAGGAGTCGTTCATATGCTGGATATCCTTATCTCAGGGACTTCCTGTAAATTCACATTTAGGGCCCTAATGCATTAGTGACTGCAGATGCCACATTTGTTAGGTATAGTCCCTGTTCTAATATGTTTTTTGGGACAAAACGGATTTTATTTTTTTGTTTCATCCTTCCATTGAAATCAAAATTCATTTCAATTCTCTCTGTACAGTGTTTGTCTTTTATGTTTACAATAAAAGCAGTGCTTCAAACCATCAAAGATATTATAAAGCTATAGCACAGATAATTGTCTTCATAGCACTTGCTTTGTTCAACCATGCCACTCAGAAAATCCTAAAAAAAAAGAAAAAAGATCCTTTCAATTTTTATAGATAGGTTTGTTAGAGCCAATATAAACTAATACAGCTTCACCCATGCTTTTCTCCATAATATGGGTTTCATTCAGAGTTTTTTATACCATAATTTATGTACAGGACTTTCAAGGTATCACCTAATAAAAAAGACGCACTGCAACAAATGAGCAGAGTCACTTATTTAAGAGTAATTGGAATTGTCCACGCTCATAAGTGTGGTCATAGATTGAAAGATCGCTAAAGCAAGCTGTAAACCAGCTTTCAGCTCATTTCTTGTGGTGCTGACTTTTGATCTGTCCACCCCCTATGCTTTTGTCCTTGCTGGATGGTTTAGTGGGTCTGTAGTGGAAAAGTTGCAACTGTTGCTACATTGAACATATGTATACATATTCCCTTATATATTGTATACATAAGTCCTGAAGAAGCAGATTCAAGAAGATGTGAAACACCTTGAGTCCAATTGGAATGGAGCTGGCTATTTCTTTGCTATTATATGAATAATATGATCATAGAGTACTAAGGACAATTTAAAATCTGTTTCTTTCTACAAAAAAATGTCATATGTTTGGTTTTATGAATAAAAGTAAATCTTAGGGCCTGCTTTATTCAAGCTCTCCAACGCTAGAGAGAATACACTTTCATCAGTAAAGCTGGGTGATTCAGCAAACCTGGAATGGATCTAGTACAGGATTCCAAACATTTGCTAGCAAATAGCAAATGTCTTTGATGAAATCCATTCTAGGTTAGCTGGATCACCAGTTTGCAGTTGAAAGTGTATCCTCTCCAGCCTTGGGAGAGCCTAAATAAATCAAGTCCTTAATCTTTGATTGATTTTTAATAGGTGCAGCCTTAAAAGTCCCATACATAAATTATGCTATATATGGCTCTATATGTTTGTTTTTTTTTTGGCATTTGTTGATCTAATTTAACCCCCGTAAGGTCTTATATTAAGTTGAACAGATCCAGTCCAGAGTTTTTCTTACCATAATGGCTTTCATGAGCCTGCAACTCGGGCAAAGGTAAGCCGGTAATACAAACTCTCAAATAATTTTTTCCTATTATTGTCCCTTCTGGCCACCTCTAAGCAACTCTGGATATTATTAGCAAAAGAACTGTAGTGCGAAGAGGGTTCAGGAGATGTTAACAAGTGTCAGAAGACCTATTACAGTTCTGCTGAAACTGTGAACAGAATAAAAAATGATACTGTATATCATTGTTTCTCTTTCATTTTAACATGGGGAATTCTTGAAATAGCTTGTCACTTTTTCCAGACAATAGGGTCTACATTGAATTGTGAAGAATATATAAACAAAGATGTGTGAAATAAAAAAAATGAACGTATATACACTTTATGGGTAACTTTGGGTGAATCTTGGGTAAAACATTTATAAATGGACAATTGACGTATCACATGAAGCTTCTGCAATGCTTTTTATCAGTATTTTTCCCAATAGTAACTGATCAGGTGAAATATTTCTCTTCGAGGATCAACCCCTGTGTGAAATTACTTTTTTAAAAGAAGTTTTACATTCTGAAATTCTTCTAGAATAATTTCTATATTAATTAGTGATATTTCTCAATAGAAAGCATAAACATGTGGTCGTTTTAAAATTTGGGGATGTTAAAAAATAATTATGTACAGGAATGTTATCCCATGTATCAAATGAAATATGTGTAGAAGAGTGCCCCATTAGCAATATGGGTACAATACAGTATATAAAAATCTAAATGGTGAAATATGGCCACAGATCTAGAGGTAAAAAAGGATAACATTTATTCAAATACAGCATAAAAGTAGAAAGGCCATGCCGTTATGAGTAGTCTTATATCATGTATATAATAGATTTTATCAAGTATTACATATCAGAACACATATTTACTACTTCATTCTTTCAGTCTGTTTGAGGACTGACAAAGTAATAAATCCTAACTATAAAATTCAGCAGTGGATATTCAAGACAATAATCAGCAATTAGCAATTAAAGGTTTCTTCTGACATCAAACTTAGAATACATTTCAAGGTACAGAGTTATGATATTTTTGTGGTTATCTATTCTCTTTTTTTAGTGTTTGGAGTTTCTCAATATTTAATAACAAACTATGACTTGCTTTGGAAGCTGTGAATGCATCTGGCTTGGTACCAGGAGAATAAGTGTATGGCATGAATAGATTGACTGCTTTTTTCTTTTAATGTGGCCATTCTCCTCTTCCAAGGATCCCAGACAGAGCTTAGAAATAGGGCACCCTCTGTATTTGGAGGGACCAGTGATGATGCACGTATTTCCTTTCACAGGGATCCCTTTCTGAGCCTGGAGATAGGTAGCCCTCTGTAGTGGGTGAAGTCAGTGATGTGCCTTGCACCTCCAATCCCAGGATTCTCTACTGACCATAGAGCCTGGAGGCATGCTACCCTCCGGACCAGTCTTTCTTTTTTACCCCTGAGTAACCCTTATAAAATAATTTTCAGGTGTTGCATACAGCTAAAAAAGTACCTGGATCACCCAGGTTCACTGATGAAAGTGTATCCTCTCCAGCCTTGGAGAGCTTTATTAAAGCAGGTCCATTACATCCTATAGTGCAGACAAGTTTGAAATCCTACAGGTTTGTTATCGTCACTCTTTATGTCCTATTTAGTTATGATGGTTTTTGTCTCTTATTTTCCTTATAATATTTTTTGCTTTTTTACAACTTCGCTCAAAAAATCTTTCTCCTCCTGTTTGGTCAAGGCAGCTATTATTCTGTCATCTGCTATTAAGAACATGCTTTTAGTGTCTGCAGGCCTTTGTTCAAACACTTTATTGGCAGATTGTATTTCATATTGTAGCCAGTTAAACTTATGTCTTTCCCAAGGTGTATTAAGAACAGACAGAAATGATGACTGTTCTTCTGTACTGACATGCCAGTAAACATCCTTCCTATCTAACATAGTGAAGAATGGATTTCCACTTTAGTCTGGATTATAAACAATAGAAACAGGGAATTTCTGCTTATTTGATTGCGTTAGTTAGATGTCTGGAATTTAAGATTTCTGAAATCATCAATCACAGGACTGTCAGAGTTCACTGCATCTGTTTAAGCTCTGAATGCATTTGTCTAAGTTCATTCAATATGGCATAAAGATAATACCGCATTCATAAAATACTGAACTAACCCACAAGTTTTCAAGAATTTAGTGTTCTGCAGTCAAACACCAGGCACATATAAAGGACACATTATTACAGTCCTGTAATCATAATATATTATTATCTACAGTGATGGACAGAGCCAACAGTGGGTCCCTGTGCAAAACGTCCTTTGGAGCCCTCCTAAGTCAATTACAGGGTTTCTCGGGGGCACCTGTTGGCTGGAGTTCGGGACATTGGCACACTTTGCACCTCTCTATGTATGCCCTTCATGAAATTTATTATTTAAATTCAAGCAGTATAAGCATCTGAATTCTTAAGAGTGTTCACAAATGTCAGACACAGATCTTTTTTTGCCGAATCCTCTTAGCCCCTGGTTTTTTCCTGTTTGGACCCAGCCTAGACAAAGTCACTTGACTGAAAACCAACTATTATTCAATAAATATTTAAGTTTTTTTCTAATTATGCAATTGCTATCAGGAATTCATCCATGCAGATGTTGAGCCAAGAAGTCCCACTTCTCCAAAACGGTCTTCCCAAGCAGTTGAATCCTAACGAGGAGCTGGGTGCTGATCTTCTGTATGTTTTTTTAGGTATTTTATTCAATCTGAATTTTGTGCTGTAAACCAAGTTCTGGTTGATAGAAGTTTCTGACCATGGATCTTTCAGAAATAGTTAAGTTTGATTGCCCTGGTCAGTTGGTTGGATTTCTTTACAGACTGGGTTGCCTCGTTTAACCTTAAAATATTTGAAGCACTTCTGGCCATTTTTACAATTAGGAGTTCAATATTTCTGTTGAGTTTATTCTTGCCTGGTGGAAACTGCATGTGCTGTTCTTTCATATACGTGTTCTTTCATACACAAGTTCTGTGGACACATTTTGAATGTGGCTACTAGATTGACATTAATTGGAAGGGTATGGGACTTTCAAAGTTATTTTTTACTTTGATTATTGTTGAGTGCCACTATTTTATCTTTTCAATATTTACAGGGAGTTTATTACATTCCTGCGTAGGGATGAGCGAGCGAGAATATTAAGTTCGATCTCACGGCGAATCGGGCCTTTCTCACTTACTCACCGAAAATGTAAGCGAGTAACGGTCTTCTGATTTGCTGAGAGGTCCAGCTCTCGCCAAACAGGAAGATTCTCTGCGATCCCCGGGCACTAGAGGTTAATAAACCTCTAGTGCCCCGGGGATTGCGCGAACAGGAGAATTTCCAGGGCTAAATGCAGCTCTGGGAATCCTCCTGTTTTAATTTCCTCTTCTGATTGGTTCACGGAAATTTCGCGAAACCAATGGAAGTTCGAGGAAATTTTCACGAGAATGCCAGAGGCATTCTCACTCATCCCAACTCCTGAGTGGGCTACTACATTGTTTATTCACTTTTTAGTGCAAGTGTGTACTTTATAGTGTAAAAAACTGTCAGTGATAACATCTCTTAAATAGTAAGCTCTTTTGGGAATGGTCGTCTCCTCCTCCTGTGTGATAGTTTGTCTCTGTCCGTCATTTACAACCCCTATCTATTGTACATTGCAGCGTAATATGTTGGTGCGATATGAATACAGTTTATTATTATTATTATCATCATCTATATATATAAAATTGGATGTATATACTCTCTGTAGTATATGTCAGAGGTATATAAATGTATAATAATAGTGTGTGACGGTGGGGGGACATTAGAGTGTCAGTCTGTACAGAGATGGGTATGCACTATGGTATATGTCAGAGCTATATAGATCTTTATATATAAAATTGTATGTATGTATGTGTGTATGTTCCACCATCACTTGAAAACCCAAGGAGACATTGGGTTTTAGCACTCTGGCCTTTGCAGCGCTAGGTCCTAGCTTCGAATCCCAGCCAGGACACTATCTGCATGGAGTTTGCAGGTTCTCCCCGTGTCTGCGTGGGTTTCCTCCCCCATCCCAAAAACATGCAGTTAGGTTAATTGGCTTCCCCCTAAATTGTTCTTAGACTACATTAATGACATATGACTATAGTAAGGACATTAGATTGTGAGCTCCTTTGAGGGACACTTAGTGACATGACTATGGACTTTGTACAGTGCTGCGTAATATGATGGCGCTATATACTGTGTAATAATAATAATAATAATAATTTCAACCAAACTTGCTATACATATGACTGAGACTCATGTGACTGCACCAGTCATCAGCACTGTGCTATATTTGGATGCATGTATGTATGTGTGTCATCACTCAGAAACGCATCAACACATTTCAACCAAAATTGCTAGATATATGACTCAGACTCATGTGAGTGCACCGCTGATCTTTGTACAGCGCTGTGTGTCAGAGGTATATTTGCATGAATGTGTGTATGTAGTGCTCAATGACAATGTGCCTTTTGCTTATATTTTTACATACTTTTTTTGGACTCTTTCTGGCCTGAAATAATGCCTTCGAGAAAACATAAGGCAATTGGCCAAGTGCAATCAAAGGCAAAAAAATGAAAACACCTTAAACAAGAAAAACACTATAGCTTTATTTGGTCCCTTTTTCTGTATAAGATTGCAATAAATAAATACTCGGGCAACGCTGGGTTATCAGCTAGTTAATAACAATAATAACAATCACTGGCTCTAAAGCAAATGTAAAATTTAAAATATTTCATTACCATATTGATAGGGGAATGGACCAGAGAAGGCAAAATATAGACTTCAGTTTTAATCTTAAGATATTGATATTGAAGATGCATTGGTTAACTTGTCACATACTGCATAGCAAAATCTATTAGTTGCAACAGGATTGCAATGTTGGGAACGTCTGCCCTTAAATGCCAGTGTAATGATCACATCTAAACCTTCATCATGCTCTGGTCCTTTTCCAGATTTCTGAAAGCACACCCCTGTTCTAATCAGAGTGTATAAATAGACTGCTGAACATTCAACCTGTATTGGATGAACATGTTAGTTAGCCTTCTCATGCTCTGGGTTCAGATCTATCCAACTCATCTTTTTATGCCCTGGATTATCCTGGCAAATTGTTTGGACTGAGGTTTGTTCTCACCTTGTCTGTTCTAATTCTGATCATCAGCTCGCTCTCTTTACTATTGTCAAACATTGCTTTTCTACCTGTTGGAAAAGCAAACTCTTTTTAGGATCTGGTTATTTCTGATCTGACCATTATCAGCAGTTGACTTTGCTGCTATCTGCTGTTCGCTCTGCCTGTAACAATGTATGCCGTTATCGATTCTGCTTTGCCGGTTAGTCAGCCATTGCCCCATCAAACACAATGGCTGCATCAAAATCTGCGACAGCCAGCATGTGTAAATTGTTAGTTTCTGTTCTGGTAAACACTTTAAGGTTTGAACAAAGATTGTTCTATTGTTTAGTTAACCTTCAATAAAGCCTAAAATTACAGATGGGTAGGAGCCTGTGTACATGGACTCTGGGCTGAGCAGAACTGTTTTTCTTACCATATACTGTACAATAATAATAAAAAACAGAGCTTTATGAACCCCATAACAAGCTCAAATGCACTTGTGAAAGAACTTACCTGGGACTCTAAAGCAGTGGTCACCAACCTTTTGGATGTCACGGACTCCGGATGGCGCATGTGCGGGGAGCCATGGGTCACTAAAAGGGGAAGAAATTTCCCACAAGTGACATTCATGATGCCAGAACCCATCCACTCTCCCATCCCAGACACAACCTGCCCACCACCCTGAGCCTGCCATGCATACGGGAGACATGGTCAACGGCTCTGGCTAGTGCTCCCCCCTAAGCGGAGTTGTTCTCCTGACCCTGCTGAGGGGCACACCGGCCAGAGCCACAGACCACCAAAATTTTCCCGCAGACCACCAGTGAATGCACCTAGAAGTATGTGAATTTTCCATCTTTGTCCCTTGTCACCATTACAATGAGCTGCTTCATTCATTATGTTGAATGCTTTCGCCACCTTAAGGTCAGACTGTGGTCACTGATTCCACTGTAAAGGATTACAACAGGAATTTAGATGGGACTTAGGACCAACTAGAGAACTATAAATGTAAAACTAACCAAATTCATGTGTGTCAGTGGATTTGCTGTTTCTAAGAGATGACCATTTTGTAAAAGTTGTGTTTTATTTCAAAGTGGTAATCTGGAGTACACTCCTTATTTACAACATTATTATTACCATGGTATGGATCCATGTCAGCCTTCTAATGGCTGGAGAGTGCAAGGCACAATGCCCCTGATTCATCAAGCAAAATCGGATTATCGGTCGCGCATTCGTATTAGCGATCCGGAATCGTGCGCGATCGCGCTATTCAACAACCGGAAAAGCTCGCGCACGGAGTATTATCGCGCTTCCAGCGATCGCGGATTTCAATGATGAATCAGGGGCAATGTGTTAGTGTTACATTTACAGGGTTCTTCACCTATCATACAACCCCCCCAAACAGCAACTTCCATCTGATTTCCTTCCCAAAGGATGGCTCCATCTTTGTGCACGAATATCTGACACAGATCACCATCTAAATGAGCTTCCTACATTTTTGTGCTACAAACTTACAATAAAAGTCGGATCGCTGGGAAAAGAAAAATAAGGACATGATTTCTATTGCTTGCAGCAAAATGAAAAAAATATTCCGACTAGGCAAAGTCACTTGATTATATGTAGAACCAAGCCCAACAAAACATCCCTGGATCCTGTTTTTTTTTTTTTTTTTTTTTTTTTTTGCCTAGCTCTAAACTACCATGTATAGAGCCAGACATGGGAAATGTAACATTATGACTTTGTCATAGTGTTACTGCAACAGTGGTTTAATGGCCAAAGAGGATCACTGTGGACCTGGAAGTCTGTCAATCAGCTGACAGCAAACTTGCCAGTTTCAGGAAACGCAGCGGTGACAACTGTCATTACTGCACGGCTGCTACAATAAGGTAAGTTTTTGCTATAATTGGCGGGTATGCCGTGCCTACTTACCAAATAAAATTAAAGTTCACCTACTCCAACAACAATTTAGTTCAGCTTGAAGATTAATGATGTGTTTTTACTATAAACGGTAGATGTTTTTACAAAATATAATGTTACCTTCATATCATAACATCTAAATATCGTATGACCTATTACTTTTTATAATCTGAAGTGTTTGTGTAGTACAGAATATCCACAATATTGCACTTGCGTGTTTTTTTTTTTTTTTATTATTCACTGAAACAATCTTGCAGTATTTTACATCATCAAATTTTTATTGCATACTAGGCTCTGGATGCTATAAAAAATGTAAGCTAAACTTAAAAGCTGTCTCCATAAGTACCCATTTCTGAACACAATAAGAACAATTTTTTTTTTCTTTTTTTTTTTTTTAACAAGAATTTTTGCTGGAAAAATTCCCCTATAGGGTCTATTACATTATGGCTGTTCTCCAGAATCACAAACCTCATTCTGAGAAATTCGACTACAAATGTTGTCATGCAATAGTAATCATAATTCTCAATAGGAAGAGTAATGTGTGGAATTAACACCTGAGATGACTGAGCCCAGCAGCAACTTCGAGGCTTTTAAATGTCTACACATGGAAGGCTTTTAAAGATAGTTACAGAAAAAAATATGTTAAATGCACAATAGTCATATGGGAAGATTTGTGTTACATTAAATTATCTTGTGTCAAAATCTTTTTAACAACAGATAAAATAAGATACCTAAACAAAGGGGGATGTATTGTTTTTAGTGTGTT
Source organism: Pyxicephalus adspersus (assembly GCF_032062135.1). Classification (NCBI taxonomy): domain Eukaryota; kingdom Metazoa; phylum Chordata; class Amphibia; order Anura; family Pyxicephalidae; genus Pyxicephalus; species Pyxicephalus adspersus. The sequence goes on along the minus strand of NC_092862.1, from coordinate 105,719,934 downwards.
AGATCAACCATATGGGTTCATTTGCCAAAGAAATTTAGGCTGTTCACCTACTGAGCTGAATTTTCATGTTGCAAGGAATATTTTACTTATCTCAGTCAATTACGTGAAAATGTGGAAATGTAAAAAAAGACTTTTCATTTACTTTGCTAAGTTTACAGCTTCAATCCTTGTAGTAAATCAACAGACTTGCACCGAGGGAAGCAGCAGTAATATACAACCACTGTGTAGCTCTATAATGCAGGAAACAGGGCCTACGTAGGTAATGCTAAAATATGGCTGTGGTTATGGGCTATCAATGAATGTAAATTAAGTGTTTTGTTGTAACTCAAATTTAGAAAGACATGTTTATCCCTAAAAAAATCCAAAAACCAATAAAGGCTTCAGGTTAGGTCTCTTTATAATTAACTATTTTAAGTATACATATGTGTGCTAGTATATTATAAATAAAAAATGACTTTTGTTTGTCAACCTTCTTTAGGATTTTTATATTTATCTCATTTTATATTTACCACATATAAGGGTTGACAATGGGTATACTTTACATTTTATGCAAAACCCCAAATACAATAACAGTAAAAATACAAGGAAAAAAAATAGGGGGCTTTGTAGGTATCAATAATCCTACACAAAAGAAAATCAGTTTATTCACAATAGCACAAGGAGAAATATCAATAGCTTGGCATACTTAGGTCACAGGGTAGCAAACATTATTATTATTATTATTATTATTAATATTAATATTAACTATTAATAATAATATTATCTTATATTTACAAAACATTGACATATTACTCAGCACTTTACAAAGTACATAATCATGTTACTAATTGTCCCTCAAAGGGGCTTATAATCTAATGTCCCTACCATAGTCATATGTCATTACCACAATTTAAGACAAATTTTGTGGGAGGAAGACCCTAACTGATAGGGATGAGCGAGCAAATGTAATAAATCCAGTCTCGCTGCGAATTGGGCCATTCTCGCTTACCAAACATGTAGGCGAGTACAGCCTTTGTAAAGTCGTCCGGCCAGACCAAATTTTTGGGACCTGCAAGACCAATCAGGGGAGCACAGCTGTCAGCTCCGCTCCCCTGATTGCTGTTGGAGCCCTGTACTATGTGTTCCTGGATAGAGTCTCTCTATCCAGAAACACAGTGTGAGTCTTATTGCTGGCTGCACATGAATGAATGCAGCGGGAAATTGCGTTTATGAATGACCGCTGCCGTGGGAAAAATCAGAGGATTTTGTCCTCTTTCAAGCATCATAAAGTGTTAACTGTGGAAAAGTTCCTTTCCTTTAACAGACGTTAATTTTGTAAATTTGACATTGTATTTTATTTCCATTGACATTGCATAATAAATAAAGAGACAATGTTATCTACCAGTATCTAATATCTCCTGAAAACAATTTAGCTGCATTTCCATTCAGAAATAAACACTTATCTAATCTATTTCAATAGTCAATAGTGATTATTATTATTGTTTTGGGTCAATTTAATTTTATAGTTTTGCTGAATATTATTATCAAAATTTTCAGTTTTTAAGAACTATCATTTTTAAAATATTGTTTATTGTCTATATAATATTGTTTTGTAAAGAATTGTTTTATACAGTAGTGGGGATGGGTTACCAAAAAAACACCAAAGCAGAACAGTTTGCTTTCAGGTACAACTTATCTTAATGAGATGTCAGACTGCTCTGAGCCCTATGATAAGGGATGAGTGCCTGAGCTGTATACACAACAGGCTTCTTACATCAAAGAGGCACTTAAGATATTCATAAGAATCTAAGGCTCTACCTGTTGGCACCAAAACTAAAATATGAATATGCTATATCTATATAGCATACACATATATATATATATATATATATATATATATATATATATATATATTTATATATTTATTTACTTAACAAAACACAAAATCAGATTTGAAATAATTAATCCTTTTTACCATAATAAGTAAAAGGCATTGGGGTTAATTTACTAAAAAAAGTTTAGGCTGTTCACTCACTAAGTGAGTTATTATGTGGCTAAATGTTGTGGCTTAAAAACCAGAAAGAAAGCTAGAAAGTGTAAAACTGAAAAAAAACATTGATGACATGATTGATGAAATGATTTTTGCACATGATTAGCTGGTGGAAGTCAACAAATCTTCATCTCATTTACTAAGCTTAGTAAAAATTCTCTTGCAACTTGATAATTCATATAGCTAAGTAAACAGCCTATACTTTTTTATCTATCATTTTATTCAAACTCAATATATTCCTTTTAGGTTTTTTTCCAGTAGTTTAAACTTTAGTTAGTATACTAGATTTTTATTGCAACCAATGAAACAATTTTTTTTGCAGCTGAGATGTAACATTTTCTAGAATCACAATTACAAAACACATACGAAATAAATAATTTAGGAAAAAAAAATAGGAAAACCTGATGACAGCTCAAGCATCATCAGGATTTCCCTTTCCTCAGCCAACCACGGAGCAGAGCAGTCAGCGGAGCTCTGCTATGCTGACAGCTCCGCTCCCCTGATCACTCCTGCAGCCCAGAGGAGCTGTGACATGTTTTACAGATACAGAACACATGTCACAGCTCTGAACACATGTCACAGCTCATACCTCTACTGCTCTGTGATTGGCTGAGAAATAGGAAACCCTGATGACAGCTCAAGCATCATCAGGGTTTCCCTTTCCTCAGCCAATCACAGAGCAGTAGAGGTATGAATGGAGATAGTATCGACCACCCAAATTTTTTTGCTATATTCGAGCGAATAGCTGCCGAATCGAATAGTGAGCTATTCGACTAACACTAGTGCACAGCTGTACAACACTACTGATTTCCACTGGTTGAATCAATCCCTTACTTTTTCTAGCATTGAACATTTTGTAGCATTATTTATTGATCAGTTTTATTTAGATAAAAACAACTTACTGTCATCTCAAAGGGAAATGCTAAATATGTTATACGCATGATCATTTATAATTTCTATTGCATGGCATACTCTAAGTAATTTTAACTGGTTTTTACATTTTTACATGTTTGGTGTTCTAAAGATTCACTGAATCTTGCAGTGGTCAAGTAAATCACACTACCTTGCTCAATGTCTGCTGGGATTTCAGCCTCATAAAGAGGTCATGTTTTCATTAAGGTAGTCGGCTTATTACCTTGCAAAAGGTAGAGGTAAACCACAATCATTTTTTAGCATTGCAAAGATTTACTGACATATAAATGGAGCAGATACAGCTCCCCCTATGTACTAGTAACATTCTATAATATACAAATAAATTAGGTTTTAAAACATTACCACATTTATTTTAGTAATTAGTGCAAAAATTGTTACATCAAGAAGCACATTTTTACAATTTTAACCAAAATTTGGCCACAGTATATTTCCCTTAGCCTAGATTTTTTGAATACATATCATATAAAAGAATTAAAAAATTATTAAAGTGGATGGAAAGATATTTGGATATTTGGACAGAGACTACAATAATAAATGTGTGCAGATCCTAGCCATCGAGTACTAAAGTTGGAAACCCCTGCCATATTTTCTTAAAAAAACATTTGTAAAACATTTGTACAGTCACATCTATACTTAGAAACCTTTTGACAATTACACAAAATTACGAGGGTCAGATGGAATCCATTTTCCGATCTGTTTCTAATATAAAGTGTACGGGTACAGATTGGTGCCATCGATCCCTCCGTGATACAAGTCCAGTTGTTCCTGTGCTGTCCCGTCTTACATCTTTGATCCAACACTGACTCGACACCAGGTGAAGATTGGGTATATGCAGAAGAAGCAGCCCACAGTCACCTGGGATATGTGATGTATGTTTCCTAGAAGGCTTCAGGCTATCCATTTAGTGTTTACTGCCAAAGGGGTAAAGACAAAAGGGGAGGTGTCTCCCCTTCAAAATGGTAAAAATAGTGTTTAAAGAAAATGTAAAAAAGCACTTTTTTTATAAAGTAAAAAAGGTGGTGATAGGTCTGCTTTAAGTCAAATTTTCCATTTTGCAGTGAACAATATATATACAGTATTTTTTTTATTTTTAGACCATTACAAACCAGTGTAAAATGCATGATTTAGTATCATTGCTGTTATAAAAGACTGTGTGATAGGATATTGGATAAGATCTCCTAGGCTAAAATAATATAAGATTTGTAATAAACTGCTGCACAAAAATGCAGTCTGTGCTTTTTTCCTCTAAAAACAGAGTTAGGAAAGTAAAGAGTTCTGACAACTGTATCAAAAAAAGCCTAATAGTTTTGATTTGCTGTGTAGTTTAAGATTTTGATGAAGGACACAAAATACTTCGATTTTCCTGCTGCTGCTCTTGAGGTTTCTTGTACCGTTGCAGAGCAATTGGTCTATTTCTGCCTTTTTATACCTTGGACTCGCAGCTTAGCTAATGTGCCCCGTCAGTCATAGTCAGACACACACGGCTCTAGTGGATTGCATAAAAGAGGGAGGGTTATTGAAGCATCAGCAGTAATTGGAGCATGGAGCCCCATTAAGAAGGAGGGAGAAAATTTGGCAGAAAGAATACAGGAGAAATTCTTGAGGCTGCCAAGCGTATTGCCTGGGGAGGAAAATGCTGTCATACATCCATACTTAAGGCTGCCAAGAAAGGGGATAAGACTGCAACTTTAGTAATGTATACTATAACCCACAGGTGTAAAGGATAAAAAAAATTCAAATGCTTACAGTGAGGATGGAGATTTAATAAAACTAAATGACTTAGGCTGGCAGTAGATAAGCAGATGTCCTAATAAACTAGTGGTTGGTGGGGTGGGGAGTATAGATCTATGTCATTATATAATATATCCTTTTTTTTCATAG
>NC_092862.1:105662591-105710091 GCF_032062135.1 Pyxicephalus adspersus | reverse complement strand
GTGGCTGCTTAAAGCAGACCTATCATCACAATTCTTACTTTATAAAGAAGTGTAGATAACTCTTCTATATGAAGTAAAAATGTTTTGTTTTTTTTTAATTAATGCCTTTTTGGATAAAAAAGGTTAAGCCCCTCCCCTTCTGTATTTACTGCCACAGCGGTAAAGACTGAATAGGAATGCAGAGCTTCCTGGGATTCGTATCCCAGAAGACTTTGGGCTGCTCCTTCTGTACGTGCCCAAAGACTGGGCATACGCAGAAAAAGCTTTTTAGTCATTTCACAACACTCGTCATGAGATTGGCACTTTTTTTTTTTTAACTACAGCAGGCGGCTTCACCCGATCTTGTACCTGCGCAGTGCAGAAGAAGGACAAAGTTAGCAGTGCACCTGGCACTTGCGCCGGGATAAGGCAAGAAACCAGGACAATGTGGGACCGTATGGAAGACAGTTCCAGAGGGGTCAAGGAATCTGTGTAAGTAAAGGTAAGTAACTTTTTTTTGTTTTTACTTTAGTTCAGCTTTGAGGAACACAGGGAATAATAACATTAATGGCATTTGCAAGGTACTTTGAATTTGATTTACTTACCATATGAAAGTGTTTTTAAGCATTAGCATCGGGCAGTTGCAATTCAAAAAATCAAAAATTTAAAAGGAAAACACTGCTCTGCTAGGCTTTTGCAGCTTGTAAACATTACATGGGAATTTGCTTCAAAAAAGCCTGATGGTGACAGCCTGATACTGCCCCTGGGCACCTAGCAGTTGACAGTAAGCCCCTGGGAGTGGTAAATCCCTGAACACACCCTACGTAAAGTCAATATGTTTTTTTTACAGAAATCACTGAAAACAAAACATGTTTGGTTTCATTTTTGATTAAAAGTCTTTACCCTGTGTGAATTAGCCCTTAACTGATCATTAAAAAAAGTTTTGGCTAATGTGGAATTATCCTATAGTTTTAGATAATTGAACAGAGGATATGTACTTTATTAAAACAGTTTAATGGCTGATGGCGGATAGTTTGCCTGACATCTGCATATGTGTTTCTTATACCAAGTAAAATATTACTATACCAAAAATAAGTGCCAACGAAAATTAACAAGTTAGCAGCACATACACATACTTTTCCTTTATAATAATTTAAAAAAACAGAAATGTATGTGACAAATCAGTAAAAAGAATTATTCCTGTCTGCCCTCCTCAAGGGGAGGTCTTTCAAAATGCCAAAAAAACCTTAGCACAGAATTCAAAAACAAGCTCTATTATTCAAATGCAAAGCAGACTTTTTTTGAAGTTCAATATTCATTAATTTAATTTGTTATTTAATTATCCTCATAGTTTGTGTTCTAGAGGAATACTAGAACTGGTAAAAACAAGAAGCTCAATGATTGGTGGTGTGAGGGAAACACCAGGGATTTTGCACATTTTTTTAAACCTAAAGTTTATTCTGCTAATATTTTGTGTCCCTGCGTCCTCCCTGTCTCCATTTTCATTGCACACCTTTTTTTAGGACCCAATGATGTCATCATTTTGTTTTTGTGCAATGCAGATCACGACAGGACAAAGGGTCCAGCATGGTGCTGTGTGATCATGCAGACCACCTATATGTCAAGCTGAGCCCCCATGATTGAAAAGGTCTGAAACCATACAGTGATTGAAAAGGGAAGACCTGGGACAGTCAAGATGAGTCATGCTGTATTTCAATCAGCCAGGAAATAAGGCCCCTCCTGGCCTGCTGCAGCTTCTAATGCACACTAAGAAGATGACTGTTTGCTGCAATGTCCGAGTTAGCAAGAAGCAGGAGCAAGAGAGGGACTGTATAACTGTGCAAAAATGATGGCAAGGCTGTACGTTTTCTTTTATTGTATTGACAAAGGTAATAGGTTATAATCAGGATGAGATGAGGGTATAATTCTGCTGCTACAGCTGTACTTGCAAAATAACTGTTCATTCTGATATTTATTGCAGGAACTTTTCCTCCAGTTACAAAGCCCACACAAAAACAAAATGTATTTTGCCTAATCATCAAAAAAGAATTTCACAATATTCCCAAAAAAAGTTCATTTCTGGGGAGGTAAGTTACTTAGTCTAAACTTTATTTTTCCCCTAATAGGCAGTAAAAGTGTAGGAGAATGACATGCTTGGCTAGCAGTCTACCAATACATTTACATTTTGCCTTCAGCATGATTCTCCATTAAAAAGAAGGTGATTAAAAATATGTTTAGTTTTAAATTTCATTCTACACAATGCAATTAAAATATTCCTACCATGAAAATTGTGGTAATATGATTTTGTTTTTATTCACCTGATATATCTAAAGAAAGAAAAGCTATTAGCCACATAAAAGCAACGTATATTTTCATTCAATTTTATTATGTTGACATTTTTTATCATCCTTTCTTTTTATTTTAAAGGTTTGTAATTGTGTAATGGGTTTTTTGTGTGGCCCTGGCATTAAATTTCATGTTGCAACTTTGTTTCTAAAACAAATCCTAGATTTAAAAAATATGCCTACATCCTATTTATATGAACAAATACTGAAATCAAGTTATCCAATTTTTTTGTGTTACATTCACAAAGCCACCAAAAACAAAACAATCCAGTTTTGGCACTTGGCTAAGTGCAAAACTTTGAGCACTTGGCCAAGTCTCCAAAAATCCCAGCAGATACACAAAAATATATATATCTTTAACAAAAGCGCAGTTTCAACCAATTTTTCTAAAAATTCTAAGGGCCTGATTTAATAACGCTTTCTAAAACTGGATAGGGTACACTTTCATCAGCAAAGCTGGGTAATCCAGCAAATCAGGAAAGGATTTATTAAAAGTAATTTGCTATTTGTTAGCACATGTTTTCAGTCATGGAAGAGATCCATTCCAGGTTTGCTGGATCACCCAGCTTCACTGATGAAAGTGTATCCTCTGCAGCCTTGGAGAGCTTTAATAAATAAGGCCCAATGTATCAAGGTTGGAACACCTGTAAGGTTTTATTGTTATCATTGTCCTCTTTAGGGAAACATTCTCCCGATGTCCGAGTGACTATTGTCTATTGACTAGATGGAAACTCAAAACATTTTATTTCTCCTAATGCAAGAAAAAAAATGTTCTTGCATAACATACCTTACCTACATGCTTTTCTAAAGCATTCAGTATTTATTCTTATTTCATTTACCTGTGGTGAATATTATTTACTTGATATATGCATAGTGTGAGGGGTAACTCTAGTCTTGAACTGTCTTAATGTACTGGAAGGAGCTGTACTGACTGTACCTTTACAGATTTTTCTAATGGGTATGGTTTGTTTTTGACAATAACTGTAGATATGTAAGTGTTAGGTAAGTGTACAAAATACATTTGTACTTTTTCACATTCTGAAAATCATTATTGAGCTCCCAGTGTAGTGCTCATAACTCAAGCACAGGCCTGTGTCTTGCTGTGTTCATTTTGTTGGTTATTTGATTCTACAAGACAACAGCTACTGCACTGCACTTCTAAATCTTCAATTCCACCAAAATGATGTCATGACTTTCTGAAAATAAACATGTATCTTTCACATAATAAACCTTGTAATGATTCTTTGAACAACAATCATTCTTTTATTTCCTAGTAAAAGCACCATACCCCAGAAGAAACTTGGGAGAAACTTATGGAGTCTACGGAATCTACAATAAAAGCAAAAAACAACCATCCTATCAACTAACAAGATTGGTATGGGGAGATCAAGTTATCTCTCATCTAGGAAACAAGTACAGGTAGTCCCCATGTTAAGGACACCCGACATACAGACGCATTCAAGATATGAACGGGGCTTCCCTGCTCGCTGTGTGCAAGACGGAGGCTTGAAAGGGCCATTTGCATGACTTACAGAAGTCTTTTCTTAAACACAGCTGAGGTTGTGGGAGATCTTAGGAGAGGTTAGCTCTTTCTGCAACCTCTTGTAAATCTTTAATGACCAAGACAACTCTGCAGTTGTTCCTTTTTGCATATCAAAGCACAGCTTGCTCCAGAAATTAATGAATGTCTAGGCTTCATAAAGATTTTTTTTTAGCTTTGTTTGTGAATAGCTCACAGTGAAGATTTTATACAGTAACTGACAGCACGCTGCCTAATAATATGTTGAGACAAACATCTGTCCTAATTGCAATAATTAAAATTATATACCTGTTCTGACTTACATACAAATTCAACTTCATAACAAACCTACTGTCCCTATCTCGTATGTACCTCGGGGACCACCCGTAAAAGGACAATGCAGTAAGGATGCTCCTGTAAGTCACTGGGTTTAAAGGGTATATCCAAAAGGCCTCCCTTTTGAACACAAAATTATCCAAGTCCCTGTCCCTATGCCGTTTACCCAAATATTAGTTGACCATAGTCCATTGGTCTTGTTCCATTTATCTCTAGGATCTGCCTGTATTACCAGATTTTGCAAAGTTTTGCTTTTGGCATATACTGTCAAATGTTAATTGCACAATCTCTTTTTCGGCTTTAGGAGGGGTATACCTTTGAAAAAAATAACTCTGTCTACCTTGTTATGCTGTGGTTTGGCTGACACCACTCTTGATCTAGTCAGAATATTTGTGGGATAACCCCCTCAAAAATTTCTGGTACATGAGCTAAAGCTGTTGTTCAAACACCACTGGATCTAAGCATATGCAGAGCACTTTAAGGAATTAGGAGATAAGTAAACTATCCTTCAAAGTGTCTGGATGAGCACTCTGATAAAGTAACAGTATGTTGCTATCTGTAGGTTTGGAGTATATAGTGTTATTTAACTGATTTTCCTTAACCAAGATGTAAACATTCAGGAGTAAAATCTCAGCATTATATATTTCTGGATTAAAAACAATGTCATTTGGAAAAAAAAAAAACAATGTTAACGCTAAATTAGGAAAATCATCATACTTAAAAAAATCCCATCTAAATTACAGCAATATAATGTATAAACCTTGTCTATAACTTAACATGCAGATAGTATTTGTAAGGAAAAGTATATATAAGCAGGCAAACAAAAATGTTCACATGTGAGGATGCAGCAGAGCTGCCCATGGCAGTGCCCTGTACTTGAGGTTACTATTGTTTCCCAAACCCAACATTAATTTTCAGAACCAAAGCCAGACACTTTAGAATAAATTAAGAGTGCACCAATGCTTCTTCCCTTCCACATAAAAAATTTCAACAGCTGCTAAACCAACATCTATTGGATTACATCTATATAACAGGGAAATGTCAACAGATTGCCAAATGGAAGTAAATTAATCAATCTCAGGACAACATTTTTAAAAAGTTCTGTGTACAGTGTATAACATAGTAAAGTATGTGTAAGAGACTGTAGGTGAGCATTTATAAAAAAAAAAGACAATCAGAGGATTAAGTCCTTTGTGTACTTTAGGTAAGCCATATGTTACTGGAGTCAGAGGATGTTTAGGTAACAAATATTTGATAGGGTGCCCATCAATCCACTTCTCCAATTCTCCCAGCCATACAATAGAAAATTGTAATGGGTCGGAAAGTTCATGTATAACACCCTGAATTGGGTTTCGGTGAAAGAGGAATTAAACTCAAAATCCCCCAAAACACAAAAAGTACACTTACCTTCAATCCCACAGGGCAGTCCGATCCATCTGGAGGTCTCTTACATGGGATCTTCAGGCCGGCACACCGGGCATCGCCATCTTCTTCCGGGTTCTTCTTCCTAAGAAGCGCGAGATCGGGTGATGTAGGTTGGAAAAAAACTTGCCGATCTCACTGCGCATGCATGAGTAAGGCAATTTTTTTCCGTTTTCACGAAAAGGCACCTGATGCTTACCGTCTTCAGGCCAGCACTCCAGGCGTTGCCATCTTCTTATGGGTTCTTCTTGCTACGTCATCAGACCCAGGCGCGAGATCGGGTGACGTAGGTTGGAAAAAAAACTTGCCGATCTCACTGCGCATGCTTGAGTAAGGCAATTTTTTTCCGTTTTTAAGAAAAGGCACCTGATGCCCCAGCATGCGCAGAAGGAGCACCCAAGAGCCTCAGTGGATGCGTGACTTAGGTATCCCGGGGGGATTTGCGCTCCCATTCATTCTCGATCGCCTAGGCAGGGGTGCTGCACTTAAAAAAAACAAAAACAAAACAGAACTTTTTTTTGGGAGTTTGGGGATGTTTTTACTCTAGAATAATTCATCTCATCATCCAGTAGTTCGCTATCCACTAGTTCAACCAATTATTTAATGTACAGCCCTGCGTATCATGTTGGCGCTATATAAATCCTGTTTATTATTATTAATAATAAAAATAATAACCATCGCACCACCCTTGTTTGCAACTTTTATTATGACTGATTTATCAGACTGCAGCAATCTAAGGGAGAACAGCTAATCTTTACTTAAACTATGGTAGGCACTCTTTTTGTCCACATAGCCACGATATATAATCATGTTTATGTATGCCACACTGGAAGGGGAAAAATCCGATGATACATATTCAATGTAATGTGAATGCTGGTGTCCTTACCTTGTACTAAAATTCAATGTTGTATACTCCCTTCCTCCTATAAATATTTCTTTGATCACAAGGAAAAAATGGGCCTTAATTTACAAAATATATGGAGGAAAATTTTGCTGTTCTTTATAATAAAATAAAAAAATAATTGTTTAGCAAGTCTCATCAGTACTAACACACGAATAGAGTAATAATAAGGTTGTTGATTTGCCTAATTCTATTTAGGCTGTACATTAATTTTAAGATACTTTCTAGGAATCAATCCAGAGCTAAGCATCCAGCATACTAACAAGGTCTAATATAAGTATGAAATTGCAAGCAAATCGTAGCTACCATATCATTCACACTTTTAGGCTGGAGGATAAAGCATGATAGGTAATCAACAGGAATTATTGTTATAAAATATATTGTTGAAGTGGCACCAATTTATGTTGTCATATCCATATAATATCAGACCACCTGCATGAGTTTATGGAGTTAAGCCTACTGTGCAATCATTAATTTTATATTCGTGACATGCTGTAAATGATACTACCTTTTTGCGTGCAGTGCAATATCCATGATCCCATTTCAAGCCATTGCAGTTATTTTAAATACTGGCAGCATTCATTTTGGCTCAGTTAAGCATGCTTTATTCAAGTCAAGGCAAATACCAGATGACAATAAATACACAGGACAGAGATCTTTTCTGCTTAAGAGCATTCTTTGTCTAGGAAATTAGCAGTATTCGATTAAAGAGAAATAATGAAGGGACAAAATGGTGTATTTAACTTTGCTTTTTTATTCAGGTGCTGCCATGTCCACAGACTTTAGTGAGTGCTAGCGGTCTTTCTTTAATGCTTTTTTTAATCGCAGACACCTACTTAATTCAGTATTAACTGAATGAGAAGCCAGAACCAATTCTAAGAGAACAAATAAATCTCTGATTATATTAGGTGAAGTTGGAGTGTGTGTATATTTTACAAAGAGTGAAATGAGGTTTTTAGACCCCTATGTCACTATAATATAGGTCAAATGGGCATTTATGGCTCATCCAGTGATTACTCTAAATAATCATATTTTATTAAGCCCCACTTCTGTCCTTTTCATCTGAATATTTACATACTTCACTTTCATCCCTTTTTTTCATATAGCTTAGCCAACCCACAGTTCCAAGGCCTTTCCTGGTTGCAAAATCTAAAAGATAGGAAACAAAAATGTGTCCACTGTGCTTGTTAAAAAATTGGTATTAGTCAGAGAGAATGCACTAGCAACACTACATAACAAATACTGCATACTACAGGTCTAAAATGCCACTCATTACGATTCTCAGAAGAATCCTAAGCCTGTAGCACACAATAAAACAACTGACAGTCTCTTGAAATCTTCCAAAATTGTATTTACCAGATCAACTGGAGTGGAAGACCAGGGAAGAGTCAAAATATCAAAAAGTGTAAATGAAAGATTTCAAATTTGTGTGGGGTGATTTCACTTTTCTCCCTGTACAACCCAGCTAAAGTATCGGGTCCCATTTGTAAAGCTTACCAAGGGATATTCTTGCATGTTCCTCTTGTTTTATAAACCCTCAACTACCTTAGTAATTGGAGCAGCTTAATGAGACCAACTTGTAGCAAGTCATGTCAAGGTTCCTAAAACATTTCACAGCAACTTAGCCCAACACCCTCAACATACAAAGCAAAGATCAATTAGACCAGCAGTCCCCAACCTGTGGTCAGCAGCTCCGGCAGGTGCACCCCCCAGCATGGTCAGGAGAAGGACCCCGCTAGGGGGCACACTGGCCAGTGCTGCAGATCATGTCTCCTGTATGAATCGCAGGTCTCAGGGTGGTGGGCGGGTTATGTCTGTGGCTCAGACCTGCGATGGGGGAGTGGGCAGGTTCTTACATCATGACGTCACTCTGGGTAAAGTTTCTTCCTATTTGCGCGAGATCGGGTGGCGTAGGATGAAAAAATAATTTGCCGCTCTCACTACGCATGCATGAGATCAGCAAATTTTTCTCTTACCGCAAAAAGGGTCCTTCTGTGCATGCGGAGCATGCCAATCGCCCAAGAGCCTCCCGGGATGCCTGACGTAGATATAGCGGGAGGCTTTGCACTTCATTTCCATTCATTCTCGACCGCCTACCCTTTTATGTAAAGTGATGTTTCAAACAAAGAAGAGTGAACTGACATCCATCACATGATATATTAAAGTTCTCCAAGACTGAAGAAGATAGACCATCATGGGAGAACCTGTGTGATCTTGGAATGGATTTCTTAAAAATCATTTGCTATTAGTAGGCAAATGTTCAGTCTTGGATGAGATCCATTCCTGATTTGCTAGTGCACCCAGGTTTTCTCATGATGGTCTTATCTCCTCTTGTCTTGGAGCACTTTAATAAAGGCTCATAGGAAGAATTTTCAGGAGTGTGTGTTTCACTAGTCATAGTGGGCTGCACATTAAAAAAAAGGAATCAGTTAAGCTATCCTAGCAGTATGGATTTCTTTCCCATAGAGATTAAGTAGATGTATTGTCCAACAGAAATTTAATATTTTGATGGTTAATGGACATTATTGCTACTACAACTTGCTGCTGTGGTGGTGAAAGGATAAGAAAAATTCACACTAGAGATGTTAAACTTTGAAAAATACTGGTGAGCTATCGAATGCATGTGCTACCTAAAAAAATGAATGTTTCTTGTATTGCTGCTTTCGTGGCACAATATTAGTGTTGTTAGTGGCACATTATTAGTGTTAATAGTGCTTGTTACTACACTTTACAAAAGAACCTTCTTTTGAGAACTCTTCCTTTGAGAACTCTACAAATGCTTGTTAAATATGCCACAGAATAGAGTAAAAAAAATAGGAATCCCCTATTTAGAATGAGTGAATAATAAGGGCAATATTTATAAAACTTTGTTTTAAACATTCACTGGATAAAAATAAGCAAATAATAGGCAAATTTGACTATTAAGACTTTGATAGGAATCTGTTCTAATTTCTCTGGGTGAATCAGGTTAGATTAAACTCATGCCAGGTTGAATGCCGACTGAATCTGAAAAGCATTTTTAGCCCTCCTGTGGTCAAATGTTAAAAATGAATGGCATCTTGGCACTCCAATGCTACGTGTTTTTAATACAGGATCAGCATCTCCAAAAAAATTTATAGTCATTTTTTAGTTGGCTGCTGATATTTTTTTTAACATTTATAACCTCAACAATATGTAATTTTTAAATGTATAAGATGTATCTCTTTATTACATAAAAAGGGGTGTAGCATCAAACAGCACATATAGCCTTCCCCTTCCTAATCATACCGGGCTTCTGCCTTCCCCTACTGTGGGAAGGCCCATATTTTGGGAGAGGGCCATCGTCCCACAAAGGGACTAATAAATGGTTAAGGTTCTGTGGGCAGGGTTTTTTTTTGGAATCTGGAATACTCTTTTATTTGATGGATTCCCAGATATCTTTGCCCTACCCTTTTGGAATAAATACAAGGGTACCCAGAATTGGTTAGGTTTAGCCTAGAATTTTCTTTTTGTTGTCCCACAACATGTTATCCAATGCTGGCACCTTCTGCCCCTAATGACAGGACTCGATAAACGATATATGCTAGTAATTAATTGACGGATTCTATAAGGATTAGATAGTCATTTACAGAATACTCATAGAGACAGTTGGTAATATAAGTGACTGTTCTGTTCATTTTTGGACTACATGATCAAATAGATCAAACTGAGTGAACAAAGAAATAGTTTGTGTACTTGTCAGGAATATCTTGGATAACATTTCTGACTTCTGAAGGAAATCTTTTGTATTTTGTGCAAGCAAATTAACAGGCAGATATAAGAATATAAGGTGCCTAAGTCAAAAATAGGATGGACACTAAAGGAAAGGACAGATGTTGATCTTATTCTTGAATATGAAATTGTTGCTTGGGCAAATCTACTTAAAACTTGTAGGAGGCCTTTTTGTTAGGCAAACTTAAAAATAAACAAAACAAAGTCATATTTTTAAACAAAAAGAATGTTAAAAAGTAAAATTGGGTCAAAGGTGGGGACTTCACAACAACTTCAACACCAAGTAGTTGAAAGAAAAATAGTGTTGCATTTACCCTATTCTACTGTTGTTCTCCTACATCCCGCTGGGTTGTCATTTCCTACTCTCCTTGGGGCCTGGCCAATATTCTTCATACCACTCCCTTTATTGTTCTGGATCACTCCCGGCTTCTGGATCACTCCTGTACTTTAAATAGAGTCTGAGTAGGACTTATAGCATGTGATGAAGGTGTCTAATAGCATGCTGGCTGGGAAGGGATGTCTGGTGCCAATAGACAAAATAATCAATTACTACAAGTGAAAACAAGAGCAGTCCAGGTTTACTCAATACATCAAATCACAGCCGCCTTTGAGATTGGAGGGCCAAGAATGTCTGGTGACCATAAACCTGACACCAGACCACAAAACTGGAATACTGAATCATCAATACCATGAAATACTCATTCATTAATACAAGAAAACAACAACGGTCTAATTTTAAGCAACACTACTAATTGCTACTTTCTCCCAGCCTGGGGCCTATAAATATGAAATTATTGCTTCAATAAGCCAGGTTTAATCATTTCATATCTATGAACACCTTTAATCATTCTTGTTTATGTGGCGGCAACCCTGTGATCAGTACAGAACAATGCATGTGAAATTTTCCAGCTAAGATTGTCCATATATAAATTTATTGTAAATTTCTTTATAATTATTTTGCCATGTGCCGTTTTACTATTTCAAACTTTGATATTTGTTTGAACACTTCTAGAAACATCATTATTGCACAAAACAACAGAGATACAAAAGCCACTTACTGTGAGTGATTTGCAGAGGCGAGTAAATTGGCAATTTGCGAAAACAAGTGTCACAAATCAGTGGGTGAGTGGTGAATTGGCAACATCACTGCCTGTGAATTAAGTTAAAGGAGATCAGGCCGGTCACCTCTTCACCCTGGCTGAATTCTTATGACACAAGCAATGTTATCAAATCTCTATAAGACATTGTTGTGAAGCTGTAATTTCCTAACAAGTTCTCCTTCTGACAAATTAAAGCATTGATAAGCTGAATATTTGAAAAAAATGACCTCTGCTGTATTCCCTTTGAGTAGAGAGATATCCTTTTGTATAATTCTTCCAATTGTCATTAGCAACAGTGTTATTGTATCACAGGGAAGTTAGTAGGCATTATGAATTCAGTACAATGGTAAACCTACTACTTAGACAGACAATAGATAAGTATTTAAAGCTGAAGTCCTGGAACAAAAACTGTAAATTAAATATATTTCTTGTTAACTGAAGAGAATATGACCCAAGATGTGAGCACAGATTGCTTATCCAAACCCAGATATTGTCTTCTAAAAACTGGTGGACATCATCACTATGGGTGATGGGGCCAGAGGCAAATACAATTATTACAGGAAACTTTGCACCTTGTACAGAAATTGTTTCAATATGAAATACTGCATTGATGTAGAAGAAATACACACCAAGGATTTGTTAGGAACACACATGCCTCTCCTATTTAAACATTTTTTTCCAGGCTGTATTTCAGTATTTAGTATTTTTAAACCCACTTATCGCATATAAGTTTTAACATGTACATCCTATTTTAAAATTTTTACAAAAGCTGCTGCACTGGATGATTTTGTTTAAAAAAAATGTAAGTTTTTTTAAGTTTTATTTGACAACATACATTCCACTGTCACTGTGATTATATGGGCATTGTAAAATGTATCTGTATCACTGTGATCATAGTCATGCTATGGGTGAGCAGTTCTAAATATATTATGTTTTTATAAAAATTTTGGGTGTGCCTAATGGTGGTGCCTGAAAAGTTCATCGTTTTTATCATATCTAAATAATAAAATGTATGATTATGTAGGAATGTAGCACCCTTTACATTGTGCCTCCACTACAAATAATGACACCTGATGATTTACAACAATTAAATGCAGTTTGGAAACAATGGCTAATTTGAAATGATACCTCTTATTTATATTTATTCAAAGTCAAATCTTTTTTAAACTTTTTGAATACAGTTTTCAAAGATGATGCTTTATAAAACAATATTATTATTGAGGAAGTGTGAAAACATGTTATAGTTTTATTTGTGACTGTGTTGATGCTGGCAAATTTTACCCACTGTCTATGCAACAGAATGAGATGGGAAATCAAACGTTTTATAAAGTTGTCACCAGAACAGAAATATAGGGGAAATCTCACTATTAGGATACAAACATCAACCAAAAACTAATTTAAAATATACTCTGCACTAATACCGGTATTAAGAATTGGTTTTGGTTGTTGATACACTTTAACAAAAATGTATCAATCTCTATTCCTGGATTAGCCCATTCTTGTTTACATTGTTTATGTGTAAAGCCAACAGTGTATTGTTGTGTTCTGTTTTTTTTTTTTTACAAAATTGTTAAAATCCAAGTATAGAGTTAGAGAAACCTGTATAAGTATACATTAACTAAGCGGATACATTTAATGAGCTGCTATACTTAAACATTAATAGATTGCAGTGTAAACAGTTTACATAAAACTGTTTTAATTAGGTATAACTACTCCAAAAAAGGGCAACTTGTTGGAGCCATATATTTGTAACTCCATTTTATTGAAGGTTTATGTTGTCCAACATCCAACAAGAGCTTTCAAGTCAACCCATTTCCCATGCTGAGGGTACTTTCTACGGCTCTGATCAAAGGTTGCAGCTGTTACCAGTCAGATTACCAGATTACCTTGACAGCTTTGGTCCTCAGTACCAAACATAAACTGATTAATTTTAGAACTATAATATAATGGGAGCATGCAACTTCAAGATTTCATTTACAAACTAAACCTTAAGCTTGCAGGTGGAGAGACAGAACCCACTTCAGTCGAAAAATGTCAGTGTGCATCTGTTTTATACTATAATTCTCAAATGCAATCACAGTATTATAATTAACAAAATAAAAAGAGTTTAAAACATTATTTAATAAAATGTTTGTGCAATTGCCACCAGTTTTTTTCTTATTGAACCAGTGAACGAAAAAGTTACCTATGATGATTTATTCATGCAAATTAGATAGGTATAATAACATAACCAACTGGTCCAGCTCCAGTATTCACTAGTCACAATGCCAAAATCTATTGCCACAGTCTTTGCCTATAGCAAGCTCGCACTCAGGAGACTGGATGCATCTCCCAGCATACAGTTGCCCTTAGGACTTTAATTCACAAGAATGGTATCTCGGGAAGGGCTGGCAGAGGACCAGGAGCCCACAGATAATACAGTAAAAGGTTCTTCCACAATACGCAGCCAAGGTCATACATGGGCCATCAGTCATACAAGGTCATACATGCGCCATCAGTCCACCAGATGAAGCATTCAAGGGGAAACACAAAGCAGTGTCGGGGTCACAGGCAAAGGGTGGCTCCGGGTAATATACAAATAAAAGGTAAGGAACATACACAGTCAGCGACAGTAAATCAAACAAAACATACACCAGCAAAAACTCAGTCTAGCTAAACGTTACAACAGGCAATGGTAACTAACAGACTAAAAGGACCCAGCAGCCAATGGCAGTGTAGGATTGAGATCAAGAACTACTCTTCTCATCAGCTGCAGCACAGCTCCAAATCCCCTCCAGTTGAACAGGGGATGCCGAGAGATCAAACATAGCTATAGGGAAACAAGGATGCTGCGAGCCGCAGAGCAAAGTCAGACAACTAATCCCTGGATCTCCTCTGCTGCTGTAAGTGCCACCGCCGGAGGGAATAATAGTACGGTGGAACCCGACCCGGGATTATTGGCCAGAAGCGTGTCGCCTAACATCAACACATCTTGATACAAAATTTGGTCTGGGCTTCTAGACTTCATTGACCTCTTGTCAAGAATAAATTAATCCTTTACCCAGTAACATAAATTGGTACACTGCACATAAAAGTTATAATAATGTCATATAAACATTGACAGATATGGTACTTTTTAAGTAATTAATTGTAACTTCTGTTTTAGGTTTCCTAGTCCTTAAATTCAACTGGTATTTAACTGCAAAGGTTAATTTGAAACTGATTGTTTGTTTTAAGGAATGAAAGATAAGTCTGCATAATGAAGTAAATATGGTGGTATTTGCACAAAGAAATAAAATTCCCCCTTGCTTATGCAAATGAGTTTTGATATTTGAATCAACTCAATGAATCTATCAGTGCGAAAGGGGAGCAATGTATGCCCATGTTGTCAGTACTCAGGAGAGGCTGAGACAATAGAGTTTGTCTTGAGATTTTGCAAACCATACACGTTGCCACTAAAAGACAAATGTTCTTTTCCTTAATGTCCCCAAGAATAACAATGTGTATGTAAATGTACTGCCCTAATTAGCCCTAATTAAATGAGCGTGACTTTCCTTATATGTGAGGGCTATTTTTTCACTGCTGCTATTCTCCACTTGATTTGCTTTTATATCTTATCTAATTTTATCACAACACCACATAATTTAGCAGATTAAGCAGATCTAGAAAGTAAGTAAATGAAACGTCACAGTGAAATGTGCTTTCATATGTGAAAATCCATCTGTTTCCTTTCCTCGATATCCCAGGCTGTGTGAACTGTTTACTGTACACTGCCTGCTAAAGACCCAGCTGAATTTTCTTCACTGTTTATGCAAATATACTATAATATAATAATAATGTAATAATAGTGTTGTCAAATAAAATGTCTTAGTTAAACTAATCATCACTAACTTTTTTTCAGAATTTCATTTTAAAAGGTGTATTAAGATTTCTACTTATATGCACCTCCAGTACTTACAATGAGATTGATATAATAAAGCTTGCCAAGACTGGAGAGGAGCTATTAGTTGGCAAATGTTTTCAATCCTAGGACAAATATTTTAATGCATTTTTCCTGAAAATAACAGCAAAAAAAAAAAAAAGAACAATTCTGAAATCGAAAAAGCCAGGTTAGCAAATATCATGCTTACGATTAAACACGCTTTAATAACAATTTACTATTTACAATTGTAATTTACAATCGTTACAATCGTAGGTGAATACTCAGAGACCTTTTAGTCAGACACATCATTTTAACAATGTTACCATATGATTATATAGGCAATTAACTCCTTTTAGACTGCTACTGGATACTGCTACTGGAAGTTTAAAGGACTCAAGTGACAAACTACAGAATTTCACTAGTTGTGGATTTTTGGGACTGTATACATTTAAGGGGATACAACTTGGGAAATATACATGTATTGTAGTCATAGGATTTTTTGGGGATTATTCTTATAATGGTATTATAATATGACCTTGATAAACACTTCAACTGCAAAGGAAAGAAAAAGATTGCTGCCTGGGAGCCTATTATGCTCAGTATGTTAGCGCGTCACTGTGACACAACTGATTTACTTGAACAACAGTCACAACTGTGACAGCTCAATAAAATAAAACCCACACTAGTCATGTCTAAGCCATAGAGGGTTACACAAAGTTCAGTGAATGCTTTGGAATCTTAATAGCAAGACATTGTATAAAACATGTTAAAGGCATACTTGGAAAACTGCTAAAGTTTGTATATTTATTCTGATATAACTCCTGTTGGTTGGATGTGAATGGTGTGGACCCGTTTGTTTTTAACAGATTACAAAGAAATTACTGGATCAGTGTTCCTCGAGTATATATACTATTATTAGTATTTATATAGTGCCAACATATTACGCAGCACTGCACATTAAATAGTAGTAGTAAATGACAGACAGATACAGACAGTGACACAAGAGGAGGAGAGCTTACAATTGAAGAGGAGGAGAAAGTAGCACACAATAGGAGGGGGGATATGAATTGAGGGGTGAGTAGTGAGGGTATAAGAGACAGAAGAACACAGGTAGGAGAGATTGAAGATATGGGTTTTTTGTTTTAAATGTGCAGAGCAAAAATTGTAGGAGCAAGCCGAATAGGACGAGAAAGGCCATTGAAGAGAGTCAGGGCAGCTTTGGAAATGTCTGCAAGTCGTGTGAGTGTTGAGGTTATGAGTGGGGAAGTCATTATAAGGTCATTGGAGGAGCACGGAGTGGCTGGGGGAGTATTGTTTTAACAGGTCAGAAAGGCAAGTGGGACAAAAACTGTGGAGGGATTCGAAGGCAAAGCACAGGATCTTGAATTTGATTCTAAGGTGAAATGGAAGCCAGTGTAGAGAGCTCCAAAAAGATGCAGCGGAAGAGGAGCGGAGGGAAGGGTGGATGAGTCTGGCTGCAGCATTCATAATATATTGTAGAGGAGAGAGTCGGGTTAGGAGAATACCAGAGAGGAGGAGGTTACAGTAGTCCAGATGTTAGATGATAAGGGCATGTACAAGGAGTTTGGTGGTCTCTGGGGACAGGTAGCGGTGGATTTGGGATGCGAGATGTTCTGCAGGTAAAAATGGTAGGACCTCGAGATTTTCTAATTGGGGGCAGGCAGAGGGCAGAATCGAAGGTAACACCAGAACAGGACAATGTTCTTTAGGGGAGGGCTGAATAGGGAGGGGTGTTATATTGCTGGTCAACAGAAAAAATGTGACCCTTACAGATAGTCAAAAAGATCATTGGTGTTACTAGTAAATCATTGGTGTTTAAATCATTCATGGCTCAAGGAACCCCTAATAACCTCTGGAGAAACCTTGGTTGAGAAACACTGGTCTACAATACCAATTAGCAGTAGTGTTCTGTGTGAAATGCATGTTACATGTGCAGGTTTTCCTGCAAAAAAAACTCCAGGTTCCAAAAACATACCTTTTGTATACCATTTATGAAGGCCACTCCAAAATAAACTGGTTATACAAACTGACTGCATTATTCAAAGATGCACATTTCCAGCCAGACATGTTTGTCAAAATATGTTACTAGTTTAGTCCCAGGTAGTCCCATTTACAGTTGTATTAAAAGTTACACATATTTATACTTAAAAAGAATTTTCTTTTTACAAAATACATGTAGAAATCAAGACAATTTATTATTATAAAGAAAAAAAATATGGGCATGCTTTAAAAAAACCTTGCTGTTTTATTCGTGAAAGGTTGGAAGTTATTTACAAACTCAGTACATTATAGATTGATATTTTAGAAAAATTGCAGCCAAAATTTGACAAAATGCTAGGTTTGTTCAAGTGCTACAAATCCATTTTAAAACTCAGTGTCTTACAAACTTATGTATTTTAACGTGTTTCCTTCGAAAGATTGACAATCTGTTTCTGTACTTGGGTATAAAAGAAGATAGTTTGTCAAAATACATGTTTGAGGAGCTGACAATCTACTTCTCAGCTCAATTTACTGTAAAAAAAGCATGTTTATCTTTATAATTGATGCATTTTCAAGCCTAAGTACCCATCTGGTTTTTCGCTTTTAAAATATGACAATCTGTTTTCATAGTTAGGCTAATTAAATTTTTTAGTTTTTGTTTAACGAATCAAAATATCTGATATGATGAAGAAGAAGGTTGCAGCAGCACCAAATAGGCTGCCATTTGCAGCACCAGCTTACCCCTATGACATTGGTAAATTTAACAACGGAAGGAAAATTATAACAGTAATTGATTATTTTTTGAAAAATAAATCTAGTATAGACGGCTATTCTAATTACTAATACAAACAATTTGAATACCTTGTGGAGGTCTATGAGTTGGCAACATCCTCTGGCTCTTTCCCTAGAAAAATGCTCCAACCAGTCATCATTCCTATACCTAAGCCAGGGAAGGACCCAATGAGTACTGGCAATAACAGGCCCATATCTCTCTAATGGACACAAGATCATAAATGTTTCCTCTACTAAGAACTTACTCAGTCTGTACAACATACCAGCTGAGCTATTTTTACAGATATGTGTTGTGGGTAGGGTTTCTGTGTCACCAGAAAATTAGGATTTGGCAGATAAATATATGGAAGTGGCCTCTGGCTTACCTCTGAGTTGTATCCAAGAGACATATATATTTCTTTTCAAAGCTAGATACAAGGAAGTGGATTGCAGTATTATAGCCAGGTTATCATAACGATCATTATGGGACCTAGAATCATTTCGCTAGGCCTCAGAAAAGTCCAACAATGGAATCAGTTTGTCAATTCAATCTGTGCCCTAAAACTCTCCACATCCCTGTAGGTATTGCCAATACAGTCGCACAAAATAGGAAAATGGGATTTTTAAAGTGTCAGATTATATGACAACAAACTTTTTTGTGGTTTAAAAATTACATTTAGGCATTTTTTAATATTAAACAATTTATTAAACAAACAACAAAAGCAGCACACAATTTAAAATTATTTTTACAAAAAACAGCCTACAAAACATTTTTTCAGATTTGGCAAATTGAATACAAGGTACAATCCAACAATGAGTTTAAAAGTTTTATTAAAGAAACACTAAAAGCAAGAGAGATGGTAAGGGGTACAATGTTGATAGTAGTACACAAACTGTACAAAACTGAATATCATAGTGTAAAATTCAAAACTCTAGACTAATAGACATTTTTTGTATTTACACTGAATGGTAATTCTTGCTAAAGCTCCCTGCTGGAGTGGTGAACCCTTTTCTGTAATAGTCCCGGTTCATTAAACACTTTAGCCATTTATAATTGCAACCTCTAGTGAATCTCCCTTCTCCACTGGCCTCTTCATTTACCATCAGAAAGTCTTAGACTGCAGGGCCTAGTTTAGCTGGGATTTAGTTTAGCCAGCCCAACTGATCCCACAGACCCAAAAGTTTCCATGAAGGGTTAGGTCTCCTTAACTTCTAGAATCTTTTCTTTACAACTAACCTTGATGATTGGTCTCCCCCCCTTCACTATGGGCAGGAACCCTACCTGATGACAGGAGAAAGATGGCCAATCTAAGTTAAAGGGGCACTACAACTAAAGGTGCCCTACATACCTAAGGTTGTAATCTTTGTGTATCAAAGTTCTGCTCAAAACAATTTGACACCAAAAAATTCAGTTGATTATAATTATATTTTATTTACTATATTTTTTAAATATATTTTTATTACTTTTAGCAGAATTTGTGTATTTTTTTTTTACCTTCCTCTATAAAGCACAAGGACATTCAACAAATGTATTCAGGTTTTCCAAAGCTTACATTAGCTCAATATTGTGAACAGACAACCAAATCAATATTTATTGTGTGTGTTTGCAAATCTGTGTGGATATGTTTTTGAATCTATTTGATAGATTCTACACATGCACATTATACAGGAGCAACTTTGCATGTAATGCATAATAATATAATTAAAGTCAACTAAAAGAAAAACTGTACAAGAAAACAATAAGGATGCACACATAGCAATGGCAGTGCACAGATATGAAAGTTTCACTAGCAGTCAAGTTTTGGGTGTAAAGCCTGCAAATCCCCAGTGAAGCATATTTTTAATTTTTTGTTCTTCTCTGTTAACAAACAACATGTACCTTTCTTCCTACAATCTTAGCTCAAATACATGAAAATAACCAATTATTCATTTCATTGCTCTTTGGCTTCCTAATATTATATGTTGATAAGAATAAATATGTTTCCCAAAGTGCAACACCCTGCAGAGGAACAAAGAAAGGCTAATCAGCTGATACCTAAGGAAAATGGTTTGTGCAATCTATAAAACTATTGTGTAGTTTTGAAAATACATGAGTTATTAAAAAAAAAGTTTGCTCTGAAGTAATTATTCATGTTTCCCATTTTCCATGTGTAACTCTCTGTGTGTTAGAAACTGCAATTAGTAGCCTAGTTTAATGGCTTCCATAAAGAGAATCAATGGCAGGAGAAGCCACCAAGAGAGCGTGTTAGCCAAAGCTTGTTTCCGTATGCTAACATTTTGCAACATGTCATTAATTCCCATGATCTGACTTTGTAATTTTTTCAAGGAATATGTGACACAGTAATACAGCATAAAACTGTTACAAAAAAAATAGATTGTAGCTTCCTAATAGGAAAACCACTGCCTGATAAATTCTATTCTGTATCTTGTCCTTCCTCGCAGCAGCCATTCCATTACCCCTGTGACAAGTGCTAACAAAATAACATACACTTCCGCAGAACACTTTTTTTTTTGCCTCAGCAGCTTTCCTAACTGGTTCTAAATGCTGCTTTCAGCTTTTTAACAGCTGTCATAGTGGATAATATGCTGTGGGTTATAGCCTGTGGGTAAAAACAATATTTCATTAGGAATGCATCTTCAAAGAAGAAAAAAATGCAAAAATCTCCTTTGTTTGACACTGTTCATATTGTGCAAAGGAATTCAAGATGCTTTTTCCATTATAAGCTATCTCTGGCAGTCTTTTTAGGTTTTCTGGCTGGAATTCTGCTTTGCAAAGTACAATATCCCATTGTCATGTGCTTAGTACCAATGTTTGAATGTGACTCAATTGAAAAAAAGAAAGCGTTATTACCACTATCAGAGAATTAGATCATGTCCTGAGGTAGCTTACATTTTGCAAAGGCTTCATAGAAAGCATCTGGCTTAAAAAGAAAACAAAAAATGCTGCAGGAATAAAATACAGACATCTAGAAGTTTCTCCCAGCGTCTTTATTATCTACCTTCACAATATTGGTTGGTGCAGAGACTAATTATCATACCCAGGTATTTCCTAAAGCATACCTCCATCTCTTAACAATCAATTGATAGGAATCTATTATGTGGGTACAAATCGTAAGAAGAAATGCAAAGGAAAAAATCAAGGATACATTAAATGTGGAAGATGTTCCCAAAGTAGATATTTAGGCTTGGATAAAGATATCATATCACCTAATGCATGGGTTTATAAATCTAAACACTTTGCAAACTGAGCAACCACTCATGCAGAATATAAACTGGGATGTATATTTGGTTCTTCTATATAAGAAAAAAAAAAGTAGCCTCCTAAATTAGAATTTATAGACATTTCTAATAATAAAGGTGGGAACTTCCATACAACGATATTGAAACATTTTGCTAAATATCACACATATGATGACAGATTGCGATCATTTACAGTTACGGACAGAATACGCTGTAATATAGGAAGAGAAGATCTATACCACATATTGCTGTAACATGGACAAAATAAAAAAATGTTACAAAAAGGATCTAGTAATTTAGGGATATAGAAAAACTAAGTAATATATAAATATATATATATATATATATATTTATATATATATAGTCCCCAGATTTCATACGAGATAGGGACTGTAGATTTGTTCTCAAGTTGAATTTGTATGTAAGTCGGAACAGGTACATTATTTTAATAAATGCAATTAGGACAGATGTTTGTCTCAACATATTATTAGGCAGTATGGTGTCAGTTACTGTATAAAACCCTCACTGTAAGTTAATCACACAAAACAAAGCAAAAAAAAAAAACAACTTTATGCAGCCTAGATATTAATTACCTCTAGAGGAAGCTGTGCTTTGATATGCAGAAACAACTGCAGAGTTTGTCTTGGTTGCAGAAAAGCTCAGTACTTCACATCACCCACAACCTCAGCTGTGTTTAGCAAAATACATGCAAACCGCACCTCCGGATTTCCAGCTATTTAGAGAAAAAATAATTTTCATATATCGGATGAATATGCAATTGTAAGAATATACTGGTTAAAGATGTATATTTGTGGAAGTTTGTTGTGAACTATGAGACATCTGGAAAAGGGGATGCACTTGTAATATCCTGCTGCAACACATTTTTATTGAGTTATCATAGTTCTACTTTCAGTAAAAGGGCCCGATTTATTAAAGCACTCCAAGCCTGCAGAGGATGCATTTTCATCAGTGAAGCTGGGTGATCCAGCAAACCTGAAATGGATTTCTTAAAAGTCATTTGCTATTTGTTAGGAAATATTTTCAGTTTTGGACCAGATCTGTTCCAGGTTTGCTGAATAACCCAGCTTCACTGATGAAAATGCATCCTCTTCAGTATTGGAAAGTTTTAATAAATCAGGCCCATTACTGTATTTTTTTTGGCTTTATCACCCCATGCCAAAATTATCTTCACAAAATAAAAAAAAAATCTCATATAAAATCATAGAAATGACTAGATGAGCTATTACCATGTATAGTTCTAGATCTTTGATGACATTATAAAAAAGATTACAATACAATTCATTCAGTCATTGATAAGCAGCTTGCACTCCATTTGTCAGGACACTTGCCACGGCCTACCTTAGAGACAGCATTGACTTCATCCGGCATTCCATCACTTTCCCTGTGGGACTGGGAGCACTGCTTGTCTCATATGTGAACTTGATGTATATTCTTTATTAGGCCCTGCTTGTATTGCTGTAAAGGTTAGTACCATATTTCTACATATATTATCTCTTACGAAGAGTATGACTAAATTGATTGTTTAATATGGGACATAGGAACATCCCCACTAACCTCTACATAATTACATTTATATTAACAATCAATCATATTGATTGAGAATTCCTTTGATTTTTTTGCTTAAGCCATTACCTTTTTTCTATATTTTACCCGCAAACAATAAAAATGGATAATTCTTTTGCTTAAAGGCTTATAGGACTATATGGAGACACCCCTTTTTTTTTTTTTTTAGAGATCTGCTCTCTATGCTGTCTCCCTGTATGTGGTTGCTGGCTCAATTGGTGTACAAGTGTTCGATTACACTCATCCACCTGATACTATTGTGTGAGTACTTCACTCTAAATATTTTGATACATTAGATATAATTTTTTTTTATGCTATTTTTTAACAGTATCTCTTTTTCTTTATAGAGGACTAGTGTTGGTCGAATAGCCCACTATTCGATTCGACAGCTATTCGATCGAATAGTGAGAAATTCTCCTGGTGATCAAATGCCGAATTCGAACACCATTGAAGTCAATTTTTTTAAGGGTCTTTTAAGGGCTGCAAGAGCAATCGGATTGCTTTTGCAGCCCTTTACTAGTTGTATGTGTTGTTGGATAGAGTTTCTCTGCAGTTCAGCTCCATTGTGTCAGTTGGATAGAGGTAATCTGCAGTTTAGCTCCATTGTGATGTCACGTGGGAAACTGAAATGCAGATTACCTCTGCAGTCCCACTACAATCTCCAGGCAGTACAGGTGCAAGGCACTAAGGAACAAGTCCCCATTCATCACCTATAGTGCCCCGAGACCCTGCAATGAAAGGAGGATTGCCTCGGCTGCACAGCTGCAGGAATCATAATCATATTGAAGAAAAACCTGTAAAAAAAATTTAGTTAAAAAAACACAAACATTTAATAAATTACTTTAATATTAATTTTTATTTTTTTTCAACACGTTTTTTACATTTTTTTTCCTGAATTTTGACCGTCGAATCCCGTGTTTTTCGGGTCGGGTCTATCCAAACTTCAACAGCCATATTCTGTGCTGGAAAGAGTAACCATAAACCAGCAGCTGACAAATAAATGAACAGTTCAAAACTTAGCTAGAACAATGTGTCACTTGTGAGGTTGTGTTAAATAAAAATGAAATGTTCTGAAACATCAATAATGAATCTTTCAAACAGTGTTTGCTGTAAGTTTGTAACATTTTTACATCTGAGGTTATTAAAGTTAAATGAGCTCAAGGACTTCTGGGACACCCCATATAGTAAAGCTTTGTTTTTACTGTAGGTCTTTTGTGGAGCAAACTTGTGGGTACAATGTTATTTCAAAATTAAAAGCAGTAACATGGGCTGAGCTAAGCTGATCCCTTTATGCAAACTGTCTTAATGTGGAACCTCCCATAGTCTCAAGCAATTTCCCCATATCATATGAGTTAGCGATCAAAAAAGAAAAACATGGTCAAGTATGCCTATGGTTATGGCAACTCAATCTTTGAAAAGCTAAATCAGCTGTGCCATTGGCAGCTCTTGAATTAGGGATTGTAACGAGGAACATACCCCCCTATGGATAAATATCATCTCATTTAAAGTACCTTTGGCAGCCTGTGACAGCATGAGTAAAGCGTTCATCATGCAGAAAGTAGTATTTATGTGGCAGAGGATCTAAACAGACAAGAAGTGAACCCAATGAGAACACATGGGAAAAAACTTCCAGTGCCATACCTTTTGTACTGTTGCCAAAACTGTCCAAAACTCAATGAGGCTACCCAGGTGTGCATCCTTTTCCTCTGGCATTGGCTGGAGCCCCCCATGGATTCTCAGTGTTTTTGAAGAATGAACTAGCTTAAAATAATGAAAGACCCCCCCCCTCCACCTTGAGAGGTACAAAAGAGGGCTTCAGTAACCATTAGTAGTACTGGACAATGTTCGTTTTTTCAGCAAATAATTGGCATGCCCTGTTGTAGAATATAATGCCAGGTGGTTCAGCTCTTGCCTGGAACGACACAGAGATCAGGAATGGTCATTTATCCTATACTGACCCCAACCAACCCCCCAGATTTTTTTGTGTACCAGCTTTCTTCTCTAATCTGTTTACATAACAATCAATCAATAGCATTGACCAGTTCTGGTTCTTTTTTCAGTATTGATAGATGACTAAAGTATATTGACTGGATAATTGTACACCATCTTTGCTATGTTTATAGTTGCCTCTACATGTTAATTTGTTATTTGCATTCTCTCCTCCTCAAGTTCCTAATAAAACAGTAAATGTAAAAAAAATGGCCACAACTGAAAGTTGGAGTTGCACTTTAACGAGAATGGGATTCCTTAAAATATAATCAACAAAAAACCTTAATAAATTACATTTTAATTGGGAACAAACCCTTTAAATTCAGGACAAAATTTTCTTTTCTAGGCTACGTTTTATTTTAGCATTTATACTCCTCGTAGAAATAAATGCAAATTTTTCAATTGCAAACAAAATAAATGGAAAATGGCTTCATTCAAATCATTAACTTTTACAGAATATCCAAATAGGTGCCAAAGTGTTGCTATGAATTTAAATAATGGTGAATCATTCTCTCCCTTCCAGCAGGCATTCTTCAGTATTTAAGTGCACTAATGAGTAGATTATTCTTGTAAGCAATCCAGTTAAGACTGGCATAACCATTGGAGGAAATATAAAGTAAGAATAGAGCACATATTTCCTGAAAGCTGACACACAGCAAGCCCATGCCTAGCTCCCATGATAATGCAATTCTTCTGATGATGAATATGAAAATGAGAATAAATGTGCTGAAGGAAAAGGTATTTTTTGAATGTACCTTTTGTATGAATGAAGGACAAATTGAATGCATGGGATTTGGCAAATTTCTCTCGGGTCTCTAATTTAAAATTATAACATTTTGACGTTTTACAATAGGTAATAGACTTCCCAAGTGTTCTCTGTGCTGTAGTCATATATCACAAACACGCCATGTACTGATTTCAGAAAAATAATACATTGTTTGTGAGAAACAGTAGCAATTTACAGCTATGAAGAATTTGAATTAAATAATAATTAGGTCAGCATTTTAAACAATTTGATAACAAATCACAGCTCAACAAAAAAAATTTTTTTTCACTTGCCAATGATTTTTCAGTATATTTAGTGTATTTTAGGTCTACTGAATCTAGAAATGACATCAGTTTCATTGAATTGGCTCTAGTTCTTGTGATACAGAAATCAGATTAGACGATTTTACCAACAACAAATGTTAACACAGTATATTATTATAAATCAGAATATATAATGCAAAATGCAACCGATGTTTTGCATTATATATAATAAATGCGAGAGACCACAAATCATCATAATGAATGTTATTTTTGTGCTGTGAATGTAAAAGGTTTCAATCATTACAAGCAAAACAAGTGGGAGTACCCTGATTTGGAATCAGCAAGACGACCTGTGCCGCATGGTGCTGATGTTCCCATACCAGTGTTCAGTACACTCCCTGATATTCCTGTATCTGACATGGGCGATATACAGGGTTTGGAGTATAATCCAGGAGTTAGCAGGGGAAGTGAATATGAAGGAAGTGTTTCATCAAACCAGCAGTTCTCCCAAGAAGAGCTCAATGATTTAATACGTGACCTCTGTCAAAACAAGCATCTGAACTTTTAGCATCCAGGCTAAAAGAAAAGAACTGTCTGAGATCAGAAGTTAAAATAACAGCTTATAGGACAAGAGAGGTGACACTCCGACCAAATTTCAGTGAAGATGGAGACTTTGTGTACTGTTGTAACATACCTGGACTACTAGCTCACATGGAAGTACCAGAATACCAAGCAGAAGACTGGCGGCTTTTCATAGACAGTTCCACTCGAAGTTTGAAATCTGTTTTACTGCATAAGGGCAACTGCTATGCATCAATTCCACTTGGTCACTCAACAAAACCTAAAGAAGAATATGAAAATATCAAAATGGTCTTACAAAAGCTTTGCTATCATGAAAGCCAATGGTCCATATGTGTTTATTTAAAAATGATGAACTTCCTACTTGGACAGCAAAGTGGATACACAAAGTACCCATGTTTCATCTACTTGTGGGATAGTAGAGAAAAGCAGGATCACTGGAAAAAAGTGACATGGCCTCCAAGGTAAAACATGAAAAATGGTGCAGCGAACATCATTAACCAGCCAATGGTTGACAAAGAAAAAATAATTCTCCCTCCACTACACATAAAGTTGGGATTAATGACGCAATTTGTTAGAGCTCTGAACAAGGACGGTGATTGTTTCAAATACATTTGTAGTTTCCTCCCTGGAATAAGTACTGAAAAATTAAAAGCAGGAATCTTTGATGAACCCCAGATTCGGAACCTGATAAATGATTCAAATTTCACAAGTTACATGACTGATACTGAAGCTTCTGCCTGGCACAGCTATGTCATGGTTGTCAAGAACTTCTTAGGTAACCATAAATCACAAAAATATGAAGAACTGGTACAAAACTTGCTCTTAAACTTTAAAAATTTGGGTGCTACTATGAGTATAAAGGTACACTATCTCCATAGCCATTTGCAAAAATTTTCAGAAAACCTTGGCCATTTCAGTCAGGAACAAGGGGAGAGGTTCCACCAAGATATAAAGGTGATGGAAGAAAGGTATCAGGGCAGATGGGATAGAAACATGATGGGAGACTACTGCTTGAGCCTTCAGCGTGATTGTCCTGATCATCAGCATAAAAGAAAAGTATACAAACAGAGTTTTTCAATGACTTCTTTGTGATTAGTTCTGTAAATATACTGAATATAGAATATAATATTTTGTATACATAGGCATAATGAGGTAATTATTTCAAAAACTAGATTTGGAATCTATGCATTAAACATAACTTAAAATTACTTTAATCTGTTTGGCAAGAAAATGTTTTTTGATCAGTGTAATTAAACACTGGATTTGAAATTCAAGGGTAGATGTTTGCCAAGGTATATACTGGATATTTAACAGTCATGTGTATTGTTGCTCCAACATGCCAAACTATGAGTCAAACTCAAGTTTACCATGCCATCTAAATTAGGCAACATTTGTGAGCCACTAAGTTTTCACAGTAGGCAGTTGCCACCTACTGTATAGATTTGTTCATTGCCACTGCTACTGTTTGTACACATATACAATGGGCCAAGTTGTTTCTTGGAGTAGTAGCAGTGATGAGCATGTGTACACAGCAGGCAGCGGCTGCCCCTTCTGTACTTAAAAAGCTAACTTAGCTATATTTTGTATCACCATCAAAATTTTAGTTGTCACAAATGAAAAACTGAGCAAAATGCTAGGATTTAATACACTCCATCTGACATTGGTAATGGGAGGCTTGATGTTAAAGAAAAAAAAATCTCCAGGCTTATGCTTGTCAATAAATCACTCAATCTGTCACTTAGTTGGGAAATCAATAAAAATCCACTTACTTTTGCTCCTCTTTTCCAATCATGTTCTATAGAATAAAATTACCAAATGTCATCACTATGGAACTTGTATTTAACATCTAAAAAAAAATAAAAATAAAATCTAACTTAAACCTATAGCAACGCATAATCGACCAAGCTTAAAATAATAATGTAATGTATACCAACAATAGGAAACTATGAATATAGCCCTTATGACAGTGGGGATTGATTTCTAGTAGCTTGTACTTGTTCAAGGCAATTCATGCAGTTTGGTTGTGCTCCCTGATACTTTGCCTGGTTGGATTTTTCTCCTGCTGCTGACTTCCTGCTGTTGCTGCTTCATCCTGCCTACACTATCGTGAACTACAAATCACCCATATGGTCCTGCAATGTCCTAGTTTTTTGCCTTGTCCCAGCACAAAGGAGGCCTCGGGCGCCATCATTTTCTTCCTTCTTCTTGGGTCTTCTGCCTACGTCACCCGATCTATTTGCAAGTGAAAGCATGCATAGCACTATTTGATACTGATGAAGAATGTCCCCAACTTTGGTTTCTTACCAGGTTTAGTGGAGACTGCTTGCTAATGCCAAGGTTTGCGAGAAAACCCAGGCTATGGGAAATTAATAATATAATGCAGGATTTATAAAGCGCCAACATATTACGCAGCCCCATACATTAAAGGGTTACAAATGACGGACAGATACAGACAGTGACACAGGAAGAGTAGAGGATATTGAGGATATTATGTTTATAATCATCTCCAATTTAGAGCTAAAAGGCAAATAATTGTCAAAAGGCACAGGTGGTTGGCACTGCCTCAGGAAATACGTACCAATGAAAAAAGAAGTTTTCAAAAACATATTCAGTAGAGGGGATGTCTTTTAACCTCCCTGGCAGTCTGATTATATAAAGCAGTACATTGGTATTTTAAATTTGTCGCCAGGTCCCCCTCAGCGCACCGCACGCTTTTACAACCCACTGATCATGCTGGGGATTCAAGGCTCGTGGGAACCAGGTAAGTCCTTTACAATTCCACCCTAAGTGTGGCTCAGGGTTACCACCTTTGGTACTGAAAATAACCCCAAGCCACACTCGGGAATACTGCCAGGGAGGTTAATGCATCTTAGGAGGCAACACTGAAAGTACACTTAAACATCCTTTTAATAAGATGGCATTCTTCTCCACCATCGTGTTTTGGAAAAATTGCGTCAATTAAAATGAATATTTTACCCAGACTACTATATTTATTTTACACTTTGTCCTTAGAAAGTGCTAGGATGATTATTTGTAATATACAAAAATAAGTTATTCAAGTTTATTTGGGGCAACAAACATTGAATTAATGTGACTACGTTGCACACTCCTAAGAGGTTGCGAGGTCTAGGAGTACCCAATATCCCCCTATATCATAGAGCAGCTCATATATCAGCATTAGGTCAGAGCACTCTCCCAAACCCCAGACTGCTAAAATGTTTTATTTGTATTTTGCTTGATGATGGTCGTAAGGGAAACATATCAGGTTATATGTCCTTTTTATTATCTTGATATACACAGCCCATTGGACATTTTTATGACTTTGTATACTGTATGGTGTGTTTCTATAATTTTGGTTGGCCCTCATTTCTTATGCCTCCCCCTCCCCCCTATTGTATTGTTACATTGTTATTGCTAAACTTTATTTGAAAATACAATAAAAATTTAGTTGGGTGTCTAACCAGAAAATATACTGGATGTTTTACAGAGGTCCAAAAAATGTAATTAAACTACACAGAGCATTTGTAGTACCTCCAATCATTCTGCCTGCTGCTACTCTTCTCGCACATGCCTTAAAATCCTGTCTCCTAAAATGACAGAATGTGAAAATACAGCAGTTCTTTTAGCAGCTGCTGTCAAACAAAACAGACAGTCTGATAGTGTTTATTTCAAATGAGCAAAATTGTGAAGCTAAAATGCGACAAAAATATGCTTTTTTGTAAAAATGTTGTGAAAATACAACTAAACTGTTAAAGTTAGTTGCAAAGCCCTTGAACATGCTATTCTCACTAAATATCATCATTCATATAACATACCGTACTTGAAATACCCTAAAACTGTAGGTGTGATAAATGTGTAATCAACTTCCTGCCCATATTGGGCCCCTGCCGCCCCCCTAAATGGCTGTGGGGGTCCAGGGGCAAGAGGATTATGTGCAACCTAAGGTGGCATTTTTTTTTAATACCTTCTTCAGTTTTGTGTACATAAAGGACAATGGTGCATCTCCAGTTCATAATAATTGATGTCTTAATATTATGCCCTAGTAAATAAAACATCTGAAACAAAAATGGCTTACACCCAAGTGTTCTCAAAGTTGAGCTCTGTTATTTTGAGGCCAAGTAAGTAATTTTTAATGACTGGCTGGGTACTAATGCTTTTGCACTAGGCCAGTGTAATGCATATGATAAAAAAGTGATTGAGTTCTTTGCTTACAAATAAGCTTAACTTTTGTAGTTGGAAAGATACTTTAGAGCCTATTTATGGCTATTGTTAATGTTACCTGCGAAGTTGCATGAAAAGATCCTCTTCCCATTGTATGTGTGTGTGTATTTTTTTTAATAGTTACATGTCCCTTCAGTGTAATGGCCAGCTTACTTTGATTATTAGCATTGGAAATAGCCAACACTAAGCAGATTTGCCACCTGTAGATATGGCGCAGGGTTAATTTTCAACAACTGTGTGGAAACATTACAACACAATACCATGCACTGCAACACCATACCATGAATAACAAAACTTTCTCAATACAAAATGCAGCAATTAAAAAAAGTCATTTCAACACTTTAAATACATAACAATTTTCTACTTATTACAGCACCAATATATTTATAATGGATTTTAAATGTAGACACTTAAACAAATAGGCCAGCTGCCTGAAACCCATTTAAAACACATTTCGTCAGGTAATGTTTTAGAATGCTGTACAATGACACACATTGCACTACAAATAACAATACAATTAGAATTAAAAATTGTTGTGCAAGCCGCAGTATTTTACAAACAAAAAAAGCCCAGTATCAACGATTGTCTGCAATACTGGAAATTTAATACAGTAGTGTATTGTTAGGTTTAGAAGTTCTTTCAAATGCTACCTGATTTATTAAAGCTCTTCAAGAGTGGAAAATACAGACTATAATGGGAGAACAAATGTTATCAACCCTGGACCAGTTCCATTTCAATTTTGCTGGATCACCCAGATTCTGCCATGTTAATCTATCTTCCCCAGTCTTGGGGAGGCCCAATGTGCCCCTTCCAAACAGTTTTTGTGACATATATCTTACATGGTGCATTTTATATTTAGAGCCACTTGACCCCATATAGATTTTCCATTCCAGCATTCACCATACTCCATCAACCACCATGTATGTATAGAATTGCATTAGTGAAAACAAAAACTAGTACACATAGCATAAAATGTGTTCAACATTCGGAAATATCACAATAACTAAAAAACAACTGTGTTCACTCTAATAAGGACATATTTTTGATCATGTGTTGTGCTGTCCCAATAAAAAAATTAGATTGTAGTGAGGTAGAACAATTACTATGGGTTTCATTTGCTAAAAGTAAATGTACAAAAGCATATAATTAAAAATGACATTATTCCTCTGTTCACACGAGTACATGGACTTTGAGTAACAGCTATCCTTTCTCTGATCTGCTACAGCACTCATTTCTAAGTGCTTAGGTCTACATTTTCAGAACGCATTGAAGAAAGTAAAATATTTATGCAGGGGCATGGCCTCTGATTCTCTAAGATGGTCGTTTGAACTCTTAGTTATGTCGAGTGTTCCATTCAACAGCCACCTACCAGTCTTTCTAGTGACTGTCAGACACCCCTTTAACCTTCTACATGTCCTCCAGGTCCTTAGAATGTCTACATGACTGAAGGTTAAACACCCACTAACTTTTCTCCTGCTATTGTGGCCCCTCAAGAAGGGGACATCACTTAATGTGAGGATGGAGCTTCTGTAGCTAGCATAGACTTCTCCTCTATTCCTGTGACTGAAACTTGGGGCAAGATTCCTCTAACATCCCACAGTATGTCGGGTAAGTCATCTGTGTCTTTTACACTTTCAGCTCATAGCCCTGACATATAGAACCAAAACCATTGCATTCCTGCACATAGTGGGTCATTAATTTAGGGACTCATTTATTTGCTGGTAAAAATCGCTCTAGCATTGATAACTTTACAACTTCTAATGAAAATGTTTCAGATAGCTTGAATGATATGCTGGTATCACTTAAGAATTCTATTCATTGAGATATCTCCCCCCTACCGACCAGACTTGATTCGACTATCCAGGATATTGGGAACTGTGTCAACTTGAAAAAAAAAACTAGTTGAATACGCCTAGGCTCACAATAAACTAGTGGATTCATTTAATGAGCATTCCTCTTCGATCCAGTAGCTTAAAACCAAACTTGCAGAATTGTAAGACAGATCTCGCCATAACAATATTAAATTCTGAGGCAATCCAGAATCAGTCACTCCTAGTGAACTTACTACATTTTTTCACAAATTACTCCACGCACTATTGCCTCAATTACTCCAGAGGATTTAGTGATTGATAGAGCCTTCCCAAATCACTTCATCTGCCTAATCACACGCCTTGTAATGTTCTAGCAAGGAGTCATTTTTTCAATGTAAAAGAAAAAGCAATAAAAGAAGCGCACAACCCTCCTTCATTACCACCTGACCTCCATTACATCTTCGTAAACATTTCACACCCATTACTGAAGTACTCCAAGCTCACAATATTCCTTAAAAGTGAAGATACCCCACCACAGTTATGATTACATATTAATGGAAAACCTATCCTGCACTCTCTGTGGATTCCAGACAGAAGCTACTACTTTCTACTGTTTCATCTTCTTTAAAGACACCCCCTGCCTGCCTAACACCAAAGTAGACATAATTCCAACTCAATATATCTGTTGCAAACAAGCATTGTCTGACAACTATTTCTACCTACTAGTCCCTACCACGACTGTCCATATCTAGCATCTATTCCACACCATCTAAAACACCAATCAACTTTTTTCTACAACTTTTACCATCCAAGATACCTTGAATGATAAAAGTGATGCTGCTTATTATGTTTGACTTGTGATTCAGATTGTTTTTATTGTCTCTCCTATATTCTACATCTTCCCAGGTTCACCCCGTTTTGAAAAATCCACCTGGATTACTTACCTCTTCTCCAATCAAAAATGTTATACAATCTCTTCAACACAAACCATTTTCTTTTTATCGATCACACACTGGATTTATGCATCAACATTTTCTACACGTTGACCACTCTTAGGTATAATGCTATATCCAGCATGTTTTCCCACAAATATTATTATTAAACAGGATTTATAAAGTGCCAACATATTACACAGCGCTGTACATTAAATAGGGGTTGCAAATGACAGACGAAAACAGACAGTGACACAGGAGGAGAGGACCCTACCCCGAAGAGCTTACAATCTAATATGCCTATTAAGTTTCTCTCATTGAAAGTTAAGGGTCTTAATAGCCCTTTTTAAAGAGCTGCCCTGAGATGTGATTTACTTCAATCCTTTGCTCATTTCCTATTTATCCAGGAATCTCACCTTCTATCTTTAGACACCCATAACTTCCCATACCTAATTTCTCAACTGTTTGTTATGCTACAATGAATAAGAAAAAAGCTTGAGTTATTTTGACCTTCAAAGATTCACTTCAATTTCATTGCATCAAACACATTGCTAATAGCAGATTTATCATTCTCATCTGTAAACTTAACAATATTATATATACTTAAGTCTCTATTTTTGCTCCAAATTCTGGACAATTACATTTTTTTTCACCAACTACTAAAGAAGGTTAACAGTTCGACAAGACAAACTTATCTTGGCTGGGAACTTAAACCTAGTTCCGGACCCATCTCTCGACTCCACCTCTCATACCAGATAGACGTCTCCTTCTCTTCTACACCCCCTGATGCCTGGAGATGTTACCATGACTGGGAGAGGGGTTATACATTCTACTCCCCACCTCATTCTATTTACTTCAGGATCTATTTCTCATGGACAAGTGGACATTACATTCCATTATATCTACCACTATAGGTGATATTGACTATTTTACGTTATGGAATGCTCAAAAGGACTATATTGGTGGAGTCCTTGTTAAAATATTCTACCCTGCCAGAAAGCAAAGGATGTTGCAGGTTGATGAATTACACCTCCCTATTAGAAACCTGGTGTAAGGCACTCACCTGTCCAGCAAGATCACGGCATCCTTGGGGATCGCAGGCAACACGGCAGACACA
Organism: Pyxicephalus adspersus; assembly: GCF_032062135.1. Taxonomy (NCBI): domain Eukaryota; kingdom Metazoa; phylum Chordata; class Amphibia; order Anura; family Pyxicephalidae; genus Pyxicephalus; species Pyxicephalus adspersus. The sequence goes on along the minus strand of NC_092862.1, from coordinate 105,675,561 downwards.
GCTGCAGAAGGCAGCGTGGCCGAGGCTTCTGCCCTGCTCGCAGCGCGCCTCTCTCTGCTGGCGGAAGGATCTGTTTTGGCCGAAATACTGTTCGGCCAGGCGGCATCCCCAGCATCCCTATGGAAGTGGACAGTGATGTTTTGGTTCTCAGCACTTCTGGAAGCGTGCAAGGTATAGCACGTCCCAGGGGTGCTGTGAGAAGAGGTGTGCGAGCTACCACTTGTGCCTCTTGTACCCCCTGGGGGGCAAGGCACTCAGCTGCTTCAGCGCGGGGCGGGACATAGTTAGTTTGAATTTGGGCCATTTAGGGAGCACCTGTCCTGAACACCATTGCCCGCTATAGTCCTCTGTGTGTACAGTGTGCTTGGGTGCGTTCTATGTGTGTGGGTTCATATTAACTTCTGTTGTGTGATTACCAATAGCGACCCGGTCTCATATCTGATTCTGCCTGAACTCTGCCTGCCCTGACTTCGGATTGTTTCTGACTACCCTTGCCTGCTGCCTGCCCTGAGCTTGGATTGTTCCTGACCTGCCTTTGCCTTATCTATCTGTACCACGCTTATCGGACAGACACTCTGAATAACCTTTGGCTTGTTTTATGACTACACAATAAAGCTTGATAAAAGGTTTCCTGGAGTTGGCTGTGGTTTGTGTGCCCAAGCGCATTACACCTGGAAACATGTCATAAAACCCACCCCACCCACAAGGTTTCAAGGTTCCCCTCTTAAGAACTTTAGGTCTCTAAAGTCCAAATTCAACCTTACTGCTTTGCACCTCTTTGGATACACTCAGTTATACCACTGCCTCATCCATACCCAAATTTCTACTGCAATTTTAATTAATAGCCAAGTGTCTTGTTTTCTTAAAGGTTTCCTCACTCATACTGGAGACATATCTCTCCTCTATAGAATATTGTCTGATATTACCTTCTTTGTGAAAACCTTTACCATGCTTAAATGGAAAACTGGAGTGAATATCCCACCTACAGATGATGATTGGCATGTAGTTGTTGTATCAACCCTTAAAGCAACCAGATGCTCTAATCATTGGAAACATCATACATACGTTGTACCTTACTCCTTATAAGATGTCAAAGTTCTCTTTAGAACATTCTCCATTGTTTTGGAGGGGTTGTGGGGAGATAGGTTCATTGGGCCTGATTTAATAAAGCTCTCCAAGGCTAGAGAGAATACACTTTCTTTAGTGAAGCTGGGTGATCCAGCAAACCTGAAATGGATCTGGTTCAAGATTCAAAACATTTGCTAGCAAATCTCAAATGACTTAGAAGAAATCCATTCCAACCTTGGAGAGCTTTAAAAAATCAGGGCTACTGTCTCAAATACTCTGGAGCTGCACATCCTTGCGTTCTTATTGGTTTTCTATTTTTTCTATAACCTGTCTTCCTTTTAAACCTTCTCCTGACATGGCCATTCTACACATGGAATTAGAAAAACTCCATGTACAGACTATAATCCCTATAATTCATTTACTCATAGCAGCTCAATTACAAATCTTATGATTGTGGAAAACACCAGATCTTCCCTCATTCACTAAAGCTGTATTAGACCTTAATCTTTAATGTTCTTATGAACGCATGTTTGCTTTTAAGCATTTTCACATTAAACGCTTACTGTATAATTGGAAATGTTGGCTAGACAACCGTAAACGTGGCATTTCATCGCATTAGACATTGCTTGTTTACTTTTACATGCTTACTGCCCCATTTGGGTTTTTCTGTAGTTACATATACTAATTGTTTATTTTTGTCTCTTAATATGTATTTCTATAGATGTTTCATCCCTGACCCTGGACCCCAACTCCTTCCCCTTCCTTTCCCATACACTTTGATCCTTTCTTTATTTTTAAGCAATCTCTCAGCCGGGATATTTGCTATACTATTATTTGTATCAGTTTCAAAAAGATATAATCATTCTATCATCATGTACCATGCATCATATGAATGTTTAACTAACTTTATTCCCTTTGTTTTCATTGTATCCTACTTATATATTGATAAAGATTAACGATTGAAAATAAATCTTTAAAATGTAATTTGACTAAGAAGGACTACCATTGAGTATAGAATATATAGTAGAAATGGGTTATATACTAATGAAGCATTTCCAAAAGAAAAACTGTAGGCAAATCTCAGCCCAAATAAGGAACAAGTATGAGTATTTTTAGTTGCAACATGCATTTGATAAAATCTATGCATAAAGTCATGCCTAAGCATACATTTATGTTCATGCATTGTATAGTCATGAAAGCACTAATATTTGTGGAATGAATGTTCTTAACTATCATATAAGAAACAATAAGGTATCAGAGCCTCACTGCAGTCCATTAGGCAACAGTGACAGTTTGTTGCTTGATAAAGAAATCCTATGAGGCTGAAACATCACTGTTTCTCATAAAAACAATAAATATTCCTATTCTGAACAATATGGTGAGCTGATATGTAATGACACCATACACTGTTTTATACACTAAGTGCTTTATTTCAATGTCTTCAAGCCATTTGGAGTGTATCTGGAAACATTTACAGGAACAATTGCCAACAGAGTTTGTTCAGGCAAGTGGGCAGAACTGACTTTAAACTGGTTTAAATTTGCTTCTTGATGCATAGGAGGACTGAGGCAGCACACATCTGCCAGAGAGTTTCTGTATATAGACCTGTCGGCGCACACCTACGCATGCCATGCAAAGCCTGCATACACACACTTACATTTATGCTAATAAAAGCTCAGATACATGCCCATGGACAGGATGCCCACAGTTTCTGAAGGTAACATATTTTAAAAAAATGTAGCTCTCTATTACAATTAGAACATGAGTACACCTGCTGATTCTTAAATAGGCCATCAAGATTATTATTACATTTTTGTTAAAAATGAGAGATCCTGACTATTCTCCATTCAATAAAATGCTACACATTTGATAATCTGATATATTTTTAGATATGTCTCTACCCCCTGGGCTAGAAAGAGTTCAATATTTGGCATATATAGGTTGATTTTGATACCTGCCGTTTACATAGTTCCAGCTCCAAATAGACGCTCTTTACAAAAGATGTGTTATATTTTGTGTGGAAAAATAGTTGAATATCACAGGATATAGCTTACAGCTGCTGTCAGTTAGAGCCCCCAAGATGGACCTGGTAATGATAGCTTTCCACCTATATTAAGATACTACCTGTGATATCTTGACAGCTTAGTGGGGCTAGAAATAATTCTTGTATGATATTCATGCAGTTTAGTGCTTGCATAAACACAAAAAATCACAATACTGTTTGCAGGGACAAAATTACCTTCTCTGCAGTTTTAATGTTTAGAATTGGTGTTTAGAATGGTGACTCTATGGGATGACTTAAAGCAACAGGGTGTGACTACAAAATATCTACAACCTCATAATGAAACAAGTTCTCTTTTTAAAATGTCATTTTCAGATACAGTATAGTAGGGAATGGTTAAAATTCCTGTCAATGTTTTGCCTGTAGGAACAACATGAAATAAATGGAAATTTATCCAAAGTGTGCCAATCCCTCAGTTGTCACCTGACTATGATTCCCTATAGAATCCCTAGTGAGGCATATAATATTCAAATTCTATTGACAACTCAAAATGTAGGGTATCCCATCATTTTTGATTTCAGTAACTTTTAAAGCTGAACTCCAGCCTGGATTAGTGACCAATTCACAGATTAGCACTGTCCTCCACTAACCTGTGCATACTCATAGATTCCTATTGAAGTATGGTTATGAGTGCCATTATACATGGAGGTCTCTTTTCCAGTATAGAGGAAGTTTGCCTTTAAAAATTTTACCTCTCAACCTTGCCATTTATTATGTATCCCACCATGAGAATAATTAATCACAGTCCTGTCCAATCGTACACTGATAGGGTGAATGGTGGGAGAGTTTTTTTCTGCTAATTGTAAAATTCCTAATGGGAAGCCACGTTTATAATAAAGTGGAAAGCCTGTTTCATGCATCACTGTTCACAAGGACATTAAGAAAAAAAAACTTTAAACATACCATATCACTGCTTGAGATTAATTATGGGCTCCAGGCAGATAGTCATTAGATTGACTTATTGCATATAATGCTTCACTAATTTCTAAAAACAAGCGGATATTAATAACCTGTTTAATCAGTTTTATTAATATACGACAACAAGTCAAATAGCTGCAACATGGTTGACATGTCCTTGCTACAACAGATTCCATAAAGATTTATTAGGTCATGCATTGTACATAAAACATTGTACATGTTATTCTATTATCTCTATTCTATCAGCTGGAAACTTTGAATTTTCATTTATTACAAAACAACAACACATGCAGAATGCTCCATGTATCACATAAGAAAGTGACAGGTCTAGATCTGCCAACTCCCCAGCACTCTAAATTCTTCATCCATTAATGTCCTTATGGTATCATAAGATGATACAGCGGGAATGGCTGGGAGCTATACCATGCATACCATGCATCCTGCATCCTAATAATAATAATAACTGTGTTTTACAATGAGTCATGGTCCAATGTGGTGTTTTGTCAAGAAGAGATAAGAAATAGAAATTAAGGAATCTAAACCTCTAGCTACAAACTAGTAACATACTGGATCCTAGGGAAGCTACCTATTCATGGGTTTCAAGTTTAATAGTGATCCATGTTGCTGTATTCCATTATGCCATGTGTGTGGCAAAAAACTTGCAAATACAACATTGGCTCCATAAAATTTGAAAAGACACTTTATTACAAATCACAGAAATTTGGCTTCTAAAGGTGTCCATATTTTTACCCACCCAATCAAGGGAAATACAGCTTTTTATTAAAAAAAAAGAAAAAAAACCTCAGATAACTCCCTGAGCGGAAAACCCGAATGTGGCTTGGGGTAAAAAAAACATGCTGAAAGCTGTAACCCCAAGCCACACTCAGGGTGGCTAAAAACCTTAAAAAAAAAACACCTGGTCCCATCTGTGTCCTCCCGTATTCTGCCCGTTGGATCCCATCCTCGGGCCGCATCCTCTTCTTCCTCTGATCTTCCCCCAAAGAGTGCACTGACATTCCCCCAGAGTTCCCGGTGACGATGGTGCATGCGTCGGTGCGTGCGAGGGAGCGCAGTGGGGGATTCAAATTATTTATTATATATATTTAGTATTATTATATATATTATATTATACATGCTACAATACAGTTATATTACAGGTTTCAGTATTCTTTGCACCTTGTTTAAACAGATTTTTGTGTTTTTTTATTTAAAGTTTATTATTAAATATTGGACATATTTCGGTGAGTTAAGCCTAAGAAATATAGGCCTACAATGAAATATAAGTTTCCATGCAAAACAATGTACCACTTTTGACATAAAAATACTGACATAATTAGACCGCCAGGGAGGTTAAAAGGCACAGGAAGCAAGCTGTTTGGTGGCAGAGTTTATCAACAGAAAAGGATTAGACACATATTTGTTGAGAATATAATAATGCCATCATGTAAAATATTGTGAGAAAATATTGGGATCAAAAAAAGTACAAGAATTCGAAAAAGTTCCACTCTCTATATTAATATCATAAGTCGATGCATTTATGACATCACATGATGTTGAGGAGGTTTAATGTGATGTACTAAAAATATCAGCTTCTCTATCCAAGTTGATGAATCAACAAATATTACTAATACCTGCCATGCTGCAGCCTTTGTAAGATTTATAAATCAGATTTATAAATCAAGATAAAATTCATGAAAACTTTTTTTTACTCCAAAGAGCTGTCTGAAACAAGAAAAGGTCAAGATAAATTTAATTTTTTAGCTACGTATTTGGAAGCAAAAGGCCTGTTTTGGAAGGCATGTGTTGGCATCTGTACTGATAATGCGCCATCAATGTTTGGCTCCATGAGAGGCTTTCTCTCTCTTCTAAAAGATGAAAACACTGATATTGTCACTACACACACTATTCTTCATAGAGAAGTGCTCATGTCACAAAATCTGTTAACTCAAGAATGTTTAAAAAGCTTTGTGAAAACATGAAAACAGACCATATAAATATCCTGCTAAATACAGAAATCAGGTGTTACAGCAGAAGACAAGGTATTATTATTAAACAGGATTAAGTTCTCATCAAAATGCTGTAGAATAGAAGATGAAGACTGGCTGCAGAAACTAGTATATCAGTTTAATTTTATAAGTTCACAAGGATCCATGGAGAAGATAATACAGTAAATGTCACATCTAATTAAAAAAACATCTGGATGTATTCAGGGACAGATTTAAACTTTTTGCTCCCCTAGGCCAGCCAGCTTGTACACACTATGAACACACTGTGACAGCAAATCCACAAAAACAAAAAAGCGAAAGGAGAGAAAGAGAGAGACAGGAGAGAGAAAGAGAGAGAGAGAGGTGAGAGAGAAGAAGAGAGAGGGAGAGTAGAGAATGAAAGAGAGAATGAAAGACAGGGAGAGTAGAGGAAGGGGAAGAAAGAGATAGAAGAGAGCGGGAGATGAAAAGGGGAGAGGTAAGAAGAAAGAGCAGGGAGGGAGAGGGGATAGAGAGGGAAAAGTGGAGAAAAATGGAGGAAGTGGAGGGGGAGATCAAGAGGGGTAGAGTAGACATACAAAAAATGGTGTGTGGGAGGGAGAAAGGGTGAAGGGAGAGAGAGGGAAGGAAGAGGGAAAAAGATGGGGGGGGGAGGGGGAGAGATATACACAGAGAGAAGGTAATGAAGACAGAGAGAGAGGGAGAGAGAAATGAAAAATATTGTAGAGGGATAAGGAAAAGGGGAACGAGAGAGAGTGAGAAAGAAGGGAGAGGGAAAGAGAGAGTGAGGGAGGGAGACAGCCAGGGAAATGGGAAAAAGAGGAGGGAGAGGGTAAGATAGAAGAAGAGGGAGGGAGAGCAGAGAATGAAAGACAGTAAGAGTAGAGGGAATGGGGAGATAGAAGAGAGAGGGAGAGAAAGAGAAGAAGAGTGGAGACAGAGGGAGCTAAGAGGGGGAAGGGAAAGAGAGGAATAAAGAAAAAAAGAAAGAAGGAAAATAGAGGGGGCAGGGAGGGAGGAAGCAGGTATAGAGAGAGGATAGAAAGAAGGAGGTAGAATTGAGAGAGTTGGAGGAAGAGAACAAAGGGGAGAGACAGAGAGGGATGGAGGGGTGGGTAGAGAGAAAACAGTGAAGAGACAGAAAAGGGGGGGGGGGGTAAAGAGAGTGAGAATAGAATTGAGGGAGAAGAGTGATATTTTCAATACAAATCTCTGCACAGTATGGACCTCAGTATAATCATTTTCACTTTGTACATCCTGATACTGTAGAGCTTAATAGCCAGCAGCAGCAGGTTCCAGTTCCACAAAGAGATGTTAAAATTCCACCCCCTAGTGGTCATGCTGTTCTAGGCCATGACCTGAGTGGCCTTGTGGGAAATGGGTGTATTGCAGAACAAAACTGAGGATTATTTTCCTCCCCTTTTAACACAACTGTATGACTGGGTGAGGAAGCCTTTCTCCGAGTTTTCTGCTCTGAACTTGACTTGAGGTATACAAAATGAGCTTTGTGAGCTACAGTGTCATCTTAAAATTAAAACGTACCTAAACTCATTTCACTTTTCATAAAAGGGTAGACAACACGATGGGAGACCCCTACGGACCGATTGACTGTGCTGTGGGATTGAAGGTTAGTGTTTTGTTTTGGGCATTTTTCAGTTTACTTCCTCTTTAAGGTTAGGTTTACTGACCTGTCCCTAGACATGTCTGGAATCCTGTGATAAAGAGTATCCAGCACAAACAAATGTGTTTTGCTGCATTTTCTCTTTCTCATATTTGGGGGCAAGCCTTTTCCTGTTTAACATGCATGGCAAGACAAGGACAGAATTTGTCTAATTCCTACTGAAGATAGTACTTATGCGCTTATCCTAAGTACAGCCCAGAATCCAGCATCTGTGCAGAAACAATCAAGCCCAAATTTCAGGAAGGGAAATTGTAATTTTCATTATATTATTACATTTTTTTCAACAAATATTTGTTCATGTATCTACAGCTCATTGATCACACTAACGCACCATAGGCTGGTATTCAATAAATTTCTTTAACGATTCCCTGAGATTTTAAAAATTTTACAAGGTTGAAAAACCCTGCTCTACATAAAGTAGTTCTGTATGACAATAAATTCTAATGGAATTAACTACTTTACACCACTATGAGGTACAAAAAATTTATGGGAAGAAGTTTGCCCTCTCTATCTCTAGGTGAAATATTTTTTTATGTGTTTATGTATAAAATAAAGCGGTTGTAATGCGCCTGGGCACACAAACCCCAGCCAACTCCAAAAATCCTTTTATCAAGCTTTATTGTCGTCATAAAACAAGGGTTATTCACAGATGATCAGTCCGATAAGCATGGTACAGAAGGGTAAGGCAAAGGCAGGTCACAAACAATCCCAGGTCAGGGCAGGCGGAGTTCAGGCAGAATCAGGTATTAGACTGGGTTGCTATTGGTAATGACAACAGGTTAATATGAACCAACACAGAGAGCGCACCCAAGCACACTGTACTCACATAGGCTTATAGCGGGCAATGGTGTTCAGGACAGGTTCTCCTTAAATGGCCAGAGTGTCCAATGACCTTGCCCCACCTTGGAGGATAACTGAAACCCCTGTGGCCGATTGGCAATTCACACTAGTTATGTCTCACCCCCAGGGGGAGTACAAGAGGCACGCGTGGTAGTGCGTGCACCTCTTTTCACAGCACCCCTGGCACGTGCCCTATTTTGCACATCCGCAGGAGGGCTGAGAACAAGACTTTCTCTGTTCACGTCCATAGGGATGCTGGGGATGCCACCTGGCCGAACAGTAGTTCGGCTAGAACGGATCCCTCTGCCTGCAGGGAGAGACACGCTGCGAGCAGGGCAGCAGCCTCGGCCATGCTGAAGCGGCGTCTCCCTATGCGGCTGTGATCCCCAGGGACGCCACGGTCTCGCTGGAAAGGTAAGTTCCTTACAGCGGTATATGTAATAGGGGTGATAGATGAAGTCCCTAATATGGTAACATGCAGTTATTGTGTGAGGATCAGTTAGATACACCTGCCTGCTTTGTACGTCAAGTCCACACATCATTCTGGTTACTTAACTTATTAAATCAGTATGGGAAATAAAGACCATCACCCCTGAAGAACAGGAAAAGTTCCCCTGCATAACTTCATCTTCCCAGATTTTAAACTACCAGAAGGCCAATTAGCATTTTGTGATTGGACCTAGTGGAATGGTTGTCTCACTTACTTTTGCAGTTTCAAAAAGGAGAAAACAGTATAAAACTAGTTTGTACTGCAATCTAGATCTGGTGTATGTCGAATGATTATGATGTTCTCCTTCTCTGTCTATTATAGGGCTGTCTCCTGCCCACCCACATTGGCACGGTCTCTTAACCACCTCCAGAGGCTAAACAGGAAAGAGAATGCCTGGAGCTGGAATGCTGATAGGTGAGCCACATGAATATAGCGCAGCTTTAGGAAATTAAAATTAAAATTTTGACCCAAGGACCACATTAAAAATTTTAAACAGACCCTGTTACCAAAGCATTTATTTGAACAGCCATTTTGGATGTAATGTCATCAGCTCAAACAGACTTATAATAGTCAATAAAAGGACACTGTTAGGAAACGCTTTTGGTGTCACCGCCGTATCCCACACAGCTTATTTTGTCTAGCGATGTCATTTGCAGCAGCCCCTGCTTTCCTTTAGTAGTATAGCCTGATGTATTTTATCGCCATCCCTAGCACCACTATGTGAGGCTGTGCACAGCTGAAGTGGATTTTAGAGGCAGATTAGGCTTAATCTGTGCTGGAGTGAGTTTTGTCTGATTAAATGTTACTGACTTTGCCTGTTTCAGACCTTTCTGTGAGTTTATGCTGCTTGGACGGACCTTGTACCTGTGACCCTTGTGTTTGCTCCTGAGTACTTCATCTGGTGGATGTAATTTTTCGTTATTACTTCTAGAGCTGTATTCTGGACTTGTCTGTCCTGGAATCTTGGTACTGCATTATCTGTGGGCTCCTGGTCCTCTACCAGTTTGACCAGTACAGACATTAGATGGGTGTTACCAGAAAAGGAAAAATAAAATGCAAAAAGGAAGTAGTCTACACTATAAATTTAAAAGACATATTGCAAATGAATTAAAAATATATATGGAAAGAAAAACATTGCATTTAAAGTTGACCTAAACTCAAAATTTTTACTTTACAAAACAACCCTCGGCGATCAAGACAGAATGGGAACACAAAGCTCCCCAGGATACCTATGTCCCAGGAGTCTCTTGGCTGCTTCTTCTGCACATGCCCTGATCTTGGACGTGTGCAAAAGGAGTACTTCCTTTATTAGGAGAAAAAATTGCTGATCTCACGCAAGCGCTGTGAGATCATCAATCTTTGTCCCCATCTACGTCACCCGATCTTGTGCCTGGGCAGTGCGAGATTGGGTGATGTAGGAAGAAGAACCTGGAAGAAGAGAGAAGAAGATGTCAGCGGCTGGGCCGAAGAAGGATGCCAGGACGGCGCGGGACCCAAGCGAAGAAACCTACCAACGGATCAACAGACATAAAGGATTAAAGGTAAGTGTGTTTTTTTATTTTGGGTCTAGTCCTGCATTAAGCATTTAAAATTCTTGATTTGTTGTGCTTTTGTTGCCAAGTTCATGGCTTATTCTATTTAATGCCTTTTTTGAGGTTATCAAAGGATAAGCGTGAGTTAGTTACATAAAATAAAAAATAAGCATTTCACGTGGTTTATAATATTGTGCATTAGGTACCGTACATTTCTTTCTGTTTTTCATTTTTAAAGCTATTTATTTTCAGCATAATTTTTCATTAGATAAAAATGTAATATATAGTTCAGACTGTCTCCTCTCTCAGAAAGCCTGCATCTAAGGATGATTAAAATTTTTATATCTCTAAATATTGTGCTTTAAAGTGAAATTCTAACTGCTGAAGATGTTATTATTCAGAAAATGCTGGTGTGAGTCTACGGCAAAAGATAAAATGTCCCCAAAGAAATCACTTTATAATGGATTTAATTTACAACATAAAGGGATTACATGTGCTCAGTGAAAAGAGTTTTCATTGAACATTTTCATCTATGCAATTTGCTCCCGGTTTACAAAAGAACTATTCAGTACAACTTCTTTTGGGGTTATTTTCATTACAAATTATGCTGCCTAATATATAATAGGTAAGAACATTGAAGTATTATTTAACTGTTGGATTTGGGGAAATCAGATTTTAACATTTGTTAAAATACAACATGAAATGTGTTGGGTTTATCATTGTGACTAAATGTTCTAGAGTACAAGATTTTTAAAAGTCATCTGAACAAATTGTATTTAAATATTATCCTAATACATGTAGTATAAGTATTTAAATCCAAAATGAAAGATATAAAACCTTAATGCAAAAATAAAACCTAAAAATATAAAAGAAAGCATCAATAGAAAATGTAGATTTTATTTTTTAAAGCAAAATGTATTTGCACAATAAAAAGTTTTTAAAATGATGGGGATCATGTTTGATGTTTAAATGTAAAACAACAGCAAGATAAAAATACATATTTGTTAATGTAAAATTTTGAAAGTTACAAAGTTAGTGGGTAATGTGTGGAAAAAAAACATAAATATTACTTTTCATAAATTCAAGTTTATACAAACTTTTTCATTTCCAATAAGTACATTATAAATGAATGTCAGAACTCCAGAAGAACATGATAGATATTTAAACCCAAACAAAGGGATCTGCTGGCTAGCTAAACAGGAAGTACAGGTAAGAGATGTAATAAAAAGTCATGTAGGTCTTTATCAAAAGGTTCAGATGGGTGGATGAGTAAAAAAAAAATGTTAAGTGTAACTGAAGTAAAAACTTGAAATGTTATAGAACCATCTAGACATCTTAATTGTGCCTTAGTAATGCCCTAAATAATATTTTATTATTTATGTTTTCTTTGGAACATAGCAGTGCACTTCCTGGGATGTAAGCGTGCCTAAGTGCTTTTGAAGTCCCTTTCCTTTAGAAAGGGAGCCTTGACTGCTAGAAGCATGTTTAGGATGTACATTTAATTTATGTGTATCTGTCCTGGGTTTTGAATTGTTAACATAAGTGATAGGGTAAAGAAAATTAGGGTAAACAAAAACTGTTAATAAACAGTTGTTAACCCCCCCCCCCCCCTCCTATTTTAATGGTTGGCAGTAATATACTGACTTTTTTTGTACCTGCCCAGTGAATAATAGTAAGACTTTAAGCCTATGAGAACATGGGTTGATTGAAGGCCTGTCTAGAACTTTTGGTAAAGAAAAGTATTTTGCCATGTTTTTAAAGTGATTTAAAGTATTTTGGGTGCTTACTGTATTGCTGTGCCTGGTACAAAGGTATAGATTTTTTTGTTTGGTTGAATATGTCACACTCCTCCCTAAAGTGCAGGCACCTCCCTCCTGACCATGTGGGCAGTTTTGACCCTGGGTGCCCTACTCTTTAAAGTTTTATTAGTTTTGCCCATCCTGCCGGCCAATTAGGAGATAGCCTCCTAATCATCCCTGGCTATTTAGGTAGCTTAGACACAGCACTCAGTGTTCATGCAACGTGTCTCCACTAGTGCCGAGCCCCCCAGCTCTGCTGAGCATTTCCCCTACACCAGGGGTCAGCAACCTTTACTATCAAAAGAGCCATTTTGCCTCCTCTTCCACTAAAGAAAAATAGTCTGGAGCCCCAAAACATAACACAGTTTATAAGCTTTTAAAAGTTTTAATATTTTTTTAATTTTACCTGTTACAACAAGTGTGCATGTGTAGGCCTACTCTGAAATAAATTAAACACTGAACTATGCCCCTAGAAGCCTCCAGCTTCTAACGCAGTGTTTCCCAACCTTTCTTAGTCGCAGCACATATTTTACAATTAGAAAAATCCCACGGAACACCACCAAAAAGTCAGACACGTAAATTAGCTACCTGCTGC